>NC_092175.1:39750021-39783076 GCF_045791955.1 Oncorhynchus clarkii lewisi | reverse complement strand
CTATATCTCTACTATACTGTCGTATACTTCAGATGTACTATATCTCTACTATACTGTCGTATACTTCAGATGTACCATATCTCTACTATACTGTCGTATACTTCAAATGTACTATATCTCTACTATACTGTCGTATACTTCAAATGTACTATATCTCTACTATACTGTCATATACTTCAGATGTACTATATCTCTACTATACTGTCGTATACTTCAAATGTACTATATCTCTACTATACTGTCGTATACTTCATATGTACTATATCTCTACAATACTGTCGTATACTTCAGATGTACTATATCTCTACTATACTGTCGTATACAAAGTGAGAGAAACAGTCCTCCTGGTCAAGTACTGTATCGTTCTGTAAGATACATTACTTTTTGACCTCTGCTTGCTAATGTGTTGACGTTTCAGTCGAGCCCATATTTCTCAAGACATTTTCATTTAAAGGTATCCTTTATTTAACGAGGCAAGTCAGTTAAGAACAAATTATTATTTTTACAATGACGGCCTACACCGGCCAAACCCGGACAACGCTGGGCCAATTGTGCGCCACCCTATGGGACTCCAAATCACGGCCCGGTTGTGATACAGCCTGGAATCGAACCAGGGTGCCTGTATTGACACCTCTAGCACTGAGATGCAGCACTGAGACGGCTGCCCCACTCGGGAGCCATGAATGGCTAATACACCATAGATTAAAACCAACCAGTACCAAACCAACCGGTACCAAACCAAACCAACCGGTACCAAACCA
Organism: Oncorhynchus clarkii lewisi; assembly: GCF_045791955.1. Classification (NCBI taxonomy): domain Eukaryota; kingdom Metazoa; phylum Chordata; class Actinopteri; order Salmoniformes; family Salmonidae; genus Oncorhynchus; species Oncorhynchus clarkii. The sequence continues at coordinate 39,782,315 of NC_092175.1, read as the reverse complement.
ACCGGTACCAAACCAACCGGTACCAAACCAACCAGTACCAAACCAACCGGTACCAAACCAAACCAACCGGTACCAAACCAACCGGTACCAAACCAACCAGTACCAAACCAACCGGTACCAAACCAAACCAACCGGTACCAAACCAAACCAACCAGTACCAAACCAACCGGTACCAAACCAAACCAACCGGTACCAAACCAACCGGTACCAAACCAACCCGTACCAAACCAACCGGTACCAAACCAACCGGTACCAAACCAACCAGTACCAAACCAACCGGTACCAAACCCAACCAACCGGTACCAAACCAACCGGTACCAAACCAACCAGTACCAAACCAACCGGTACCAAACCAACCGGTACCAAACCAACCAGTACCAAACCAACCGGTACCAAACCAACCAGTACCAAACCAACCGGTACCAAACCAAACCAAACCAGTACCAAACCAACCAGTACCAAACCAACCGGTACCAAACCAAACCAACCGGTACCAAACCAAACCAACCGGTACCAAACCAACCAGTACCAAACCAACCGGTACCAAACCAACCGGTACCAAACCAACCAGTACCAAACCAACCGGTACCAAACCAACCGGTACCAAACCAACCGGTACCAAACCATCCGGTACCAAACCAGACGGGACCAAACCAACCGGTACCAAACCAACCAGTACCAAACCAACCGGTACCAAACCAACCAGTACCAAACCAACCAGTACCTAACCACCCGGGACCAAACAAACCCTCAGCCCTGTACAGCTACCGAAAGCCACCAGAACTCTCCAACAACAGCCCTGTGACATCTCCATGACAATGGGCAGGCTGGGAGAGGACTTCCTGTCAACACAGGTCATGTGACAGGAAGTGTAGGAAGCAATCATGGAACACTGGGCTGGGCTGAGCTACATAGAGACAGGCTGAAACAATCGTTCCAGAACAGTTTGATGCTGAGGGACCCTCCTACTGTCAAAGATTCCAGAACAGTTTGATGCTGAGGGACCCTCCTACTGTCAAAGATTCCAGAACAGTTTGATGCTGAGGGACCCTCCTACTGTCAATGGTTCCAGAACAGTTTGATGCTGAGGGACCCTCCTACTGTCAATGGTTCCAGAACAGTTTGATGCTGAGGGACCCTCCTACTGTCAAAGATTCCAGAACAGTTTGATGCTGAGGGACCCTCCTACTGTCAATGGTTCCAGAACAGTTTGATGCTGAGGGACCCTCCTACTGTCAATGGTTCCAGAACAGTTTGATGCTGAGGGACCCTCCTACTGTCAATGGTTCCAGAACAGTTTGATGCTGAGGGACCCTCCTACTGTCAATGGTTCCAGAACAGTTTGATGCTGAGGGACCCTCCTACTGTCAATGGTTCCAGAACAGTTTGATGCTGAGGGACCCTCCTACTGTCAATGGTTCCAGAACAGTTTGATGCTGAGGGACCCTCCTACTGTCAATGGTTCCAGAACAGTTTGATGCTGAGGGACCCTCCTACTGTCAATGGTTCCAGAACAGTTTGATGCTGAGGGACCCTCCTACTGTCAATGGTTCCAGAACAGTTTGATGCTGAGGGACCCTCCTACTGTCAATGGTTCCAGAACAGTTTGATGCTGAGGGACCCTCCTACTGTCAATGGTTCCAGAACAGTTTGATGCTGAGGGACCCTCCTACTGTCAATGGTTCCAGAACAGTTTGATGCTGAGGGACCCTCCTACCTCTCAATGGTTCCAGAACAGTTTGATGCTGAGGGACCCTCCTACTGTCAATGGTTCCAGAACAAGGACACTGACAGAGGCAGACTACAGCACATTCAGTAGTAACACCAAGAACACAGACAGAGGCAGACTACAGCACATTCAGTAGTAACACCAAGAAGACAGACAGAGGCAGACTACAGCACTTTCATTAACACCAAGGACACTGACAGAGGTAGACTACAGCACTTTCAGTAGTAACCCCTTATTTATGTGTATAACACATTAATACAGTTATAATGCATCGTAAGACTGTCATAAGCATGTTCCCCACCTTGAGTGAGCCGGGTGAGGAGCTGATGGCGAGCGATGATGCGTGTGAGACGGAGGGCGGAGCGTCGTCGGGGGGAGTGGCCAAGCCTCAGGTAGATGTCCTGTCCATCAGGGGTCATGAACTCCAGACACGCCCTTTCACTACCACTACCATTTTCTCCGCCACTGTCATGATCAGTTGTCCTCTCCCTCTCCATGTCTCTGTCTCTCTCCTCCCTGTCCCTCTCCCTGTCTCTGTTTCTCTCCTCCCTGTCCCTCTCCCTGTCCCTCTCCATGTCTCTGTCTCTCTCCTCCCTCTCCATGTCTCTGTCTCTCTCCTCCCTGTCCCTCTCCCTGTCTCTGTCCCCCTTCTCCCTCTCCATGTCTCTGTCTCTCTCCTCCCTGTCTCTCTCCCTCTCCCTGTCTCTCTCCCTCTCCCTGTCTCTCTCCTCCCTCTCCCTGTCTCTTTCCTCCCTCTCCCTGTCTCTCTCCTTCTCCCTGTCTCTGTCTCTCTCCTCACTCTCCCTGTCTTGGTCTATCACCCTGTCCCCGTCTCTGTCCATCTCTATGTCACTGTCTCTGTCCATCTCCCTGTCTCTGTCTCTGTCCATCTCCCTGTCTCTGTCTCTGTCCATCTCCCTGTCTCTGTCTCTGTCCATCTCTCTGTCTCCATCACCTCTCCCACTCTCTCTGTCTCTGTCTCTGTCTCTGTCCATCTCCCTGTCTCTGTCCATCTCTCTTTCTCTGTCCATCTCCCTGTCTCTGTCCATCTCCCTGTCTTTGTCTCTGTCCATCTCCCTGTCTCTGTCTCCATCACCTTTCCCACTCTCTCTGTCTCTGTCCATCTCTATGCCCTTCCCACTGTCACTGATCACACCGTCTCCAATATATAATAATATACGCTCTACAGATATGATGACTATACCGATAACAATCCAAGCACTATAGACAGCACTATAGACAGCACTATAGACAGCACTATAGACAACACTATAGACAGCACTATAGACAACACTATAGACAACACTATAGACAGCACTATAGACAAAACTATAGACAGCACTATAGACAGCACTATAGACAGCACTATAGACAACACTATAGACAGTACTATAGACAACACTATAGACAGCACTATAGACAGCACTATAGACAGCACTATAGACAGCACTATAGACAGCACTATAGACAACACTATAGACAGCACTATAGACAACACTATAGACAACACTATAGACAACACTATAGACAACACTATAGACAGCACTATAGACAGCACTATAGACAGCACTATAGACAACACTATAGACAGCACTATAGACAGCACTATAGACAACACTATAGACAGCACTATAGACAGCACTATAGACAACACTATAGACAGCACTATAGACAGCACTATAGACAGAAATATAGACAACACTATAGACAACACTATAGACAGCACTATAGACAGCACTATAGACAGCACTATAGACAACACTATAGACAGCACTATAGACAGCACTATAGACAACACTATAGACAGCACTATAGACAGCACTATAGACAGAAATATAGACAACACTATAGACAACACTATAGACAGCACTATAGACAGCACTATAGACAGCACTATAGACAACACTATAGACAGCACTATAGACAGCACTATAGACAGCACTATAGACAACACTATAGACAGCACTATAGACAACACTATAGACAGCACTATAGACAACACTATAGACAGCACTATAGACAGCACTATAGACAACACTATAGACAGCACTATAGACAGCACTATAGACAGCACTATAGACAACACTATAGACAGGCTAAATGTTGCTAAAGTACAACACCATGAAAATGCACATTAAACAACCCGTGTAAAATCAAAACAAATCTCCCTCTCTCTGATCCTTTCTCTGTTAGTATCTCTATCTATCAATCTATCTCTGTGTCTCTATACATCTATCAATTCAAGTTCAATTCAAGGGCTTTATTGGCATGGGAAACATATGTTAACATTGCCAAAGCAAGTGAGGTAGATAATATATAAAAGTGAAATAAACAATAAAACTGAACAGTGAACATTAAAAAAGTTCCAAAATAATAAATACATTGCAAGTGTAATATTATGTATATATACAGTCTATCTCTGTATCTCTATACGTCTATCTATCCCTGTATCTCTATCTTCCTGTCAGTGGATCTGTCTCCCACTCACCACATGATGTCCTGACAGTCCGAGAGGAACCCAAATGACTTCATCTCTCTGTAACACACAACCACCAGTATATAGCAGACCCTCACTCTGTCTAACACTCTGTCTTCATCTCTCTCTCTCTCTCTCTCTCTCTCTCTCTCTCTCTGTCTCTCTCTCTCTCTCACATTAAACTTAACACATTGAATGTTCCTTGATACCTCTTATAACCCCCCCCCCCCCCCCCCCCCCCCACACACACACACACACACACACACACACACACACACACCACTTTGTTCCACCTGACACTCAGCAAACACACACACAGAGTTCTCCTCAGAGGCAACTCTTATCAAACCTTCCTCCTTCTTACCATTTCCTCCTTCCTCTACTCACAGCCAATGTGTAACAGCCAATGGCAGGAGAGATTTGGGAACACTGCCCAGCTGCCTGAACCTGAGCCCAAAATCTCTACTTTACTACTGTATGGTATTACAAGGGAGTGTGTGTGTGTGTGTGTGTGTGTGTGTGTGTGTGTGTGTGTGTGTGTGTGTGTGTGTGTGATATAATAATATGAGGAACAGGGGATGGGCCTGCTGGAAAAAACATCATCCTAAAGACCTTCCAGAGGGGAAGGAAAAGCTGGAAAAAACACTAGCTTAAGAAAGGTGGAGAGACAGAGAGAGAGAGAGAGAGGGAGACAGAGGAGAGAGAGATAAAGAGAGAGAGAGAGAGGGGGAGAGAGAGAGACAGAGAGAGAGAGAGAGACAGGGGAGAGATAGGAGAGAGAGAGAGAGAGAGAGGGAGAGAGAGAGAGAGAGAGATAGAGAGAGAGACAGAGGAGAGAGAGAGAGAGACAGGGGAGAGATAGGAGAGAGGGAGAGAGAGAGAGAGAGAGAGAGACAGAGGAGAGAGAGAGAGAGACAGGGGAGAGATAGGAGAGAGAGAGAGATAGGAGAGAGAGGGAGAGCAAGAGAGAGAGAGGGAGAGGGGGAGAGTAAGAGTAGAAGGGAGAGAGAAAAAAAGAAAGAGGCAGAAACTAGAGAGAAAGACAGAGCAAGAGGGTCTGCTATACAAATTGATGGAAAGTGGTGTTAGGGGAAAAACATAAAACATTATTATCCATGTACACAAACAACTGGTTTGCAGTTCAAATTGGCAAAAAACACACATTTATTTCCACAGACCTGGGCCCTGACAGACCTGGGCCCTGACAGACCTGGGCCCTGACAGACCTGGGCCCTGACAGACCTGGGTCATGACAACTTCCGGTGCCGACAGAGATGGCCGCCTTGCTTCGCGTTCCTAGGAAACTATGCAGTTTTTAGTTTTTTTTTACGTGTTATTTCTTACATTAGTACCCCAGGTCATCTTAGGTTTCATTACATACAGTCGAGAAGAACTACTGAACATAAGAGCAGCGTCAACTCACCATCAGTACGACCAAGAATATGTCTATGCTGCTCTGTACCATCACTCATTCATATATCTTTATGTACATATTCTTTATCCCCTTACACTTGTGTGTATAAGGTAGTAGTTTTGGAATTGTTAGGTTAGATTACTCGTTGGTTATTACTGCATTGTTGGAACTAGAAGCACAAGCATTTCGCTACACTCGCATTAACATCTGCTAACCATGTATATTTGACAAATAAAATTTGATTTGATTTGATTTGATTTGACAGACCTGGGCCCTGACAGACCTGGGTCCTGACAGACCTGGGCCCTGACAGACCTGGGCCCTGACAGACCTGGGCCCTGACAGACCTGAGTCCTGACAGACCTGGGCCCTGACAGTAAATCTCAGTAAGACCAAAATAATGGGGTTCCAAACAAGGTCCAGTCGCCAGGACCACAAATACAAATTCCATCTAGACACTGTTGCCCTGGAACACACAAAAAACTATACATACCTTGGCCTAAACATCAGCGCCACAGGTAACTTCCACAAAGCTGTGAACGATCTGAGAGACAAGGCAAGAAGGGCCTTCTATGCCGTCAAAAGGAACATAAAATTCGACATACCAATTAGGATCTGGCAAAAAATACTGCAATTGAGAAAGGCCGCTGTAGGCAGACATGGCTCTCAAGAGAAGACAGGCTATGTGCTCACTGCCCACAAAATGAGGTGGAAACTGAGCTGCACTTCCTAACCTCCTGCCCAATGTATGACCATATTAGAGAGACATATTTCCCTCAGGTTACACAGACCCACCAAGAATTTGAAAACAAACCCCATTTTGATAAACTCCCATATCTACTGGGTGAAATTCCACAGTGTTCCATCACAGCAGCAAGATTTGTGACCTGTTGCCACGAGAAAAGGGCAACCAGTGAAGAACACACACCATTGTATTGTTTATTTCACCTTTGTTAATGATCTATTTCACTTGCTTAGGCAATGTTAACATATGTTCCCATGCCAATAAAGCCCATTAAATTGAAACTGAAATGTGAGAGAGAGAGAGAGAGAGAGAGAGAGAGAGAGAGAGAGAGAGAGAGAGAGAGAGAGAGAGAGAGAGAGAATTAGATGAATTATCTGATCCTTTGATTGGGTGGACAACTATTGCCTTTGAGAGGGGGAGTACCCTCTGCCTATGCCTATGTAAGGAATGAAGGGGAGGAGGAGGGGGGCTCTTCGATCCAGCTTGGCCTGTGAGGTATAGGGAGGGAGGGAGGGAGGGAGGGAGGGAGGGAGGGAGGGAGGGAGGGAGGGAGGGAGGGAGGGAGGGAGGGCAGGGGAAGTCACCTCAACTAATCTTACCTCTACTGTGGGGAGGGAGAGAGGGAGGAGAGAGGGAGGAGGAAGGGAGAGCGAGAGAAGGACAGGGGGAAGAAAGAAGGACAGGGGGAGGATAGAGGGACAGAGGGAGGATAGAGGGAGAGAGAAGAACAGGGGGAGGATAGAGGGAGAGAGAAGAACAGGGGGAGGATAGAGGGAGAGAGAAGAACAGGGGGAGGATAGAGGGAGAGAGAACAGGGGGATGATAGAGGGAGAAAGAAGGACAGGGGGAGGATAGAGGGAGAGAGAAGGACAGGGGATGATAGAGGGACAGAGAAGGACAGGGGGAGGATAGAGGGAGAGAGAAGAGAGAGAGAAGAACAGGGGGAGGATAGAGGGACAGAGAAGGACAGGGGGAGGATAGTGGGAGGATAGAGGGAGAGAGAAGAACAGTGGGAGGACAGTGGGAGGATAGAGGGAGAGAGAAGAACAGTGGGAGGACAGTGGGAGGATAGAGGGAGAGAGAAGGACAGGGGGAATTGCATATGAAAGTAGGTCAGAGCAAAGTCAGTCTCAGGTCACACACACGCCACTCAGCAGTGTGTGTGTGTGTGTCTGGGTACCTCAAAACATACATAAACCAAGTCCAGTACCTCTAGGAATTCAGCCAACAATCTCTTTCGTTCGTGAGAGACAGATGCGAGACTGATGTGAGACTGGGTACCATTGTCTGCCCTCTGGTGGCAATTAGGCCACGTTGAGTACAAGTTTTATTAGTCGTATGTAGAGGATACACATAATATACATCGTCCAATGAAATGCTCACTGGCATGTTCCTTCTGGACAATGCAACAACAATAAGAACTAATGAAGGACAAGACTACGAACATAAAGTAAATGGCTCAGTAGAATAGAATACACATTGTAGCATCAGTATAATACAGGAAGACACCATTTATAGTTCAATATTTACACATGTTTATTATATTTACACATGTTTATTATATTTACACATGTATCAGGAAAGGGGGGGGGGGGTTGGGGGGAGGTGGGTCAATTTTGCATTATTAACAATAGTAAATAATAGTCTGGTAGCAACAATTGTGATGTGTGTAGCATGAGGCTGTGTGTGTGTGTGTGTGTGTGTGTGTGTGTGTGTGTGTGTGTGTGTGTGTGTGTGTGTGTGTGTGTATCCTTCGATCATGTTGTAGTAGTATACTGTTGAATACTAGTAAATACTACAGTATTATCCGCAAAGAACACACTGTATTAAATACTACAGTAATGTCCGCAAAAACACAACATATTTTTTAACTATAGTAAATACTACAGTATTTAATTAGCATATACCCTGCCCATTCCCCTCCCCCATATACCAATTTCTGCCACCTATAAGTGAAACCTACATACCAAGTATAGAGGTTACTGTGTTCTCTACAGGCTATAGAACAGAGCACAAGTGCTGAACAATCTGTTTAGACTGCCTGCCTGCCCGCCTGCCTGGCCGCCTGCCTGCCCGCCCGCCTGCCCGCCTGCCTGCCTGCCTGCCCGCCCGCCCGCCTGCCCGCCTGCCCGCCTGCCTGCCCGCCCGCCCGCCTGCCCGCCTGCCCGCCTGCCTGCCCGGCCGCCCGCCCGCCTGCCCGCCTGCCTGCCTGCCCGCCTGCCTGCCTGCCTGCCCGCCTGCCTGCCCGCCTGCCTGGCCGCCTGCCTGCCTGCCCGCCTGCCTGCCTGCCTGCCTGCCCGCCCGCCTGCCTGCCTGCCCGCCTGCCTGCCCGCTTGCCCGCCTGCCTGCCCGGCCGACCGCCCGCCTGCCCGCCCGCCTGCCCGCCCGCCCGCCCGCCCGCCTGCCTGCCCGCCCGCCTGCCTGCTTGCTTGCCTGCTATATTTGAGTATTTATCCAGTAGGTTCCTGAAGGAGAAAAGCTCCACTTCTACGTCAAAGATATTACAACTAAAACACTACAGTAAATACCAGGGGTTGGAACCAGTAAATACCAGGGGTTGGAACCAGTAAATACCAGGGGGTGGAACCAGTAAATACCAGGGGGTAGAACCAGTAAATACCAGCGGTTGGAACCTGTAAATACCAGGGGGTAGAACCAGTAAATACCAGGGGGTGGAACCAGTAAATACCAGGGGGTGGAACCAGTAAATACCAGGGGTTGGAACCAGTAAATACCAGGGGGTGGAACCAGTAAATACCAGGGGGTAGAACCAGTAAATACCAGGGGGTGGAACCAGTAAATACCAGGGGGTGGAACCAGTAAATACCAGGGGGTGGAACCAGTAAATACCAGGGGGTGGAACCAGTAAATACCAGGGGGTGGAACCAGTAAATACCAGGGGGTAGAACCAGTAAATACCAGGGGGTAGAACCAGTAAATACCAGGGGGTGGAACCAGTAAATACCAGGGGGTGGAACCAGTAAATACCAGGGGGTAGAACCAGTAAATGCCAGGGGGTGGAACCAGTAAATACCAGGGGGTGGAACCAGTAAATACCAGGGGTTGGAACCAGTAAATACCAGGGGGTGGAACCAGTAAATACCAGGGGTTGGAACCAGTAAATACCAGGGGGTAGAACCAGTAAATACCAGGGGGTGGAACCAGTAAATACCAGGGGGTGGAACCACATTTTTCTTCTCCAATCGTTAAGTTCTGAAGAGAACCATCCTTTTTGTTTTGTTCTATTCCACTGTTCAGAAATAGTTTATGTCGATATTTTTTTAAACCTCTGAAAACATATTGTTTTTACATTTAGCTCGACAATACATTACTGCGGATAGAGCAGCTTGCGATGGAGGGAGCAAGCTATCGTTCACTGAATTGTTTACATGACGGAAAGACAAGTGTAGGGCGCGAGATGCAACTGAAATTTTGCGGGTGGGGAGAGACCGTATGTAGGAGGAGATTTGGTTTGAATGCGCTGAGCATCTTGTTGTCGTGACGTGCATTATCTGAATTAGGACCACATGATTATACCTACGGTGGAGCGGCTTCTACGGAGGACCTTTGAATGTCTTTGAACTTCATAGAGTTGGCTTAACGTTGGACTAGCTAACAAGCTTGTGTGTGAGTTATTAATCCGTTTTCTTGCTTTTAAAATAACCGTTCTGTTCCGGAACAGTGTGGATCACTTTCGTTCCCAATTCAGATTCTGTTCCTTGACAAATGTTGTTATTTTCCGGGTTTTTTTCATCTTCAGTTCTGTTCCCTGAAACGGTTCCAACCCCTGGTAAATACTACAGTATCCTACAATCAGTAAAACACAACCTTAATTACTATAGTATATACTACAGTTATTTTACTACAGTATTTGTAATATAGTTAACTGTAAATACTACAGTAAATACTACAGTACCATGCCCTGAACCTTAAACACTGTCCAGACACCATCTGGTAGAGCACCTTAGAGGCTGCTGCCCCATGTACATTGAGTCATTGAACATTATATATACAGTGCCTTGCAAAAGTATTTGGCCCCCTTGAACTTTGCGACCTTTTGCCACATTTCAGGCTTCAAACATAAAGATATAAAACTGTATTTTTTTGTGAAGAATCAACAACAAGTGGGACACAATCATGAAGTGGAACGACATTTATTGGATATTTCAAACTTTTTTAACAAATCAAAAACTGAAAAATTGGGCGTGCAAAATTATTCAGCCCCCTTAAGTTAATACTTTGTAGCGCCACCTTTTGCTGCGATTACAGCTGTAAGTCGCTTGGGGTATGTCTCTATCAGTTTTGCACATCGAGAGACTGAATTTTTTTCCCATTCCTCCTTGCAAAACAGCTCAAGCTCAGTGAGGTTGAAGGGAGAGCATTTGTGAACAGCAGTTTTCAGTTCTTTCCACAGATTCTCGATTGGATTCAGGTCTGGACTTTGACTTGGCCATTCTAACACCTGGATATGTTTATTTTAGAACCATTCCATTGTAGAATTTGCTTTATGTTTTGGATCATTGTCTTGTTGGAAGACAAATCTCCGTCCCAGTCTCAGGTCTTTTGCAGACTCCATCAGGTTTTCTTCCAGAATGGTCCTGTATTTGGCTCCATCCATCTTCCCATCAATTTTAACCATCTTCCCTGTCCCTGCTGAAGAAAAGCAGGCCCAAACCATGATGCTACCACCACCATGTTTGACAGTGGGGATGGTGTGTTCAGCTGTGTTGCTTTTACGCCAAACATAACGTTTTGCATTGTTGCAAAAAGTTCAATTTTGGTTTCATCTGACCAGAGCACCTTCTTCCACATGTTTGGTGTGTCTCCCAGGTGGCTTGTGGCAAACTTTAAACGACACTTTTTATGGATATCTTTAAGAAATGGCTTACTTCTTGCCACTCTTCCATAAAGGCCAGATTTGTGCAATATACGACTGATTGTTGTCCTATGGACAGAGTCTCCCACCTCAGCTGTAGATCTCTGCAGTTCATCCAGAGTGATCATGGGCCTCTTGGCTGCATCTCTGATCAGTCTTCTCCTTGTATGAGCTGAAAGTTTAGAGGGACAGCCAGGTCTTGGTAGATTTGCAGTGGTCTGATACTCCTTCCATTTCAATATTATCGCTTGCACAGTGCTCCTTGGGATGTTTAAAGCTTGGGAAATCTTTTTGTATCCAAATCCGGCTTTAAACTTCTTCACATCAGTATCTCGGACCTGCCTGGTGTGTTCCTTGTTGTCGTGACGTGCATTATCTGAATTAGGACCACATGATTATACCTACGGTGGAGCGGCTTCTACGGAGGACCTTTGAATGTCTTTGAACTTCATAGAGTTGGCTTAACGTTGGACTAGCTAACAAGCTTGTGTGTGAGTTATTAATCCGTTTTTTTGCTTTTAAAATAACCGTTCTGTTCCGGAACAGTGTGGATCACTTTCGTTCCCAATTCAGATTCTGTTCCTTGACAAATGTTGTTATTTTCCGGGTTTTTTTCATCTTCAGTTCTGTTCCCTGAAACGGTTCCAACCCCTGGTAAATACTACAGTATCCTACAATCAGTAAAACACAACCTTAATTACTATAGTATATACTACAGTTATTTTACTACAGTATTTGTAATATAGTTAACTGTAAATACTACAGTAAATACTACAGTACCATGCCCTGAACCTTAAACACTGTCCAGACACCATCTGGTAGAGCACCTTAGAGGCTGCTGCCCCATGTACATTGAGTCATTGAACATTATATATACAGTGCCTTGCAAAAGTATTTGGCCCCCTTGAACTTTGCGACCTTTTGCCACATTTCAGGCTTCAAACATAAAGATATAAAACTGTATTTTTTTGTGAAGAATCAACAACAAGTGGGACACAATCATGAAGTGGAACGACATTTATTGGATATTTCAAACTTTTTTAACAAATCAAAAACTGAAAAATTGGGCGTGCAAAATTATTCAGCCCCCTTAAGTTAATACTTTGTAGCGCCACCTTTTGCTGCGATTACAGCTGTAAGTCGCTTGGGGTATGTCTCTATCAGTTTTGCACATCGAGAGACTGAATTTTTTTCCCATTCCTCCTTGCAAAACAGCTCAAGCTCAGTGAGGTTGAAGGGAGAGCATTTGTGAACAGCAGTTTTCAGTTCTTTCCACAGATTCTCGATTGGATTCAGGTCTGGACTTTGACTTGGCCATTCTAACACCTGGATATGTTTATTTTTGAACCATTCCATTGTAGATTTTGCTTTATGTTTTGGATCATTGTCTTGTTGGAAGACAAATCTCCGTCCCAGTCTCAGGTCTTTTGCAGACTCCATCAGGTTTTCTTCCAGAATGGTCCTGTATTTGGCTCCATCCATCTTCCCATCAGTTTTAACCATCTTCCCTGTCCCTGCTGAAGAAAAGCAGGCCCAAACCATGATGCTGCCACCACCATGTTTGACAGTGGGGATGGTGTGTTCAGCTGTGTTGCTTTTACGCCAAACATAACGTTTTGCATTGTTGCAAAAAGTTCAATTTTGGTTTCATCTGACCAGAGCACCTTCTTCCACATGTTTGGTGTGTCTCCCAGGTGGCTTGTGGCAAACTTTAAACGACACTTTTTATGGATATCTTTAAGAAATGGCTTACTTCTTGCCACTCTTCCATAAAGGCCAGATTTGTGCAATATACGACTGATTGTTGTCCTATGGACAGAGTCTCCCACCTCAGCTGTAGATCTCTGCAGTTCATCCAGAGTGATCATGGGCCTCTTGGCTGCATCTCTGATCAGTCTTCTCCTTGTATGAGCTGAAAGTTTAGAGGGACGGCCAGGTCTTGGTAGATTTGCAGTGGTCTGATACTCCTTCCATTTCAATATTATCGCTTGCACAGTGCTCCTTGGGATGTTTAAAGCTTGGGAAATCTTTTTGTATCCAAATCCGGCTTTAAACTTCTTCACAGCAGTATCTCGGACCTGCCTGGTGTGTTCCTTGTTCTTCATGATGCTCTCTGCGCTTTTAACGGACCTCTGAGACTATCACAGTGCAGGTGCATTCATACGGAGACTTGATTACACACAGGTGGATTGTATTTATCATCATTAGTCATTTAGGTCAACATTGGATCATTCAGAGATCCTCACTGAACTTCTGGAGAGAGTTTGCGGCACTGAAAGTAAAGGGGCTGAATAATTTTGCACGCCCAATTTTTCAGTTTTTGATTTGTTAAAAAGGTTTGAAATATCCAATAAATGTCGTTCCACTTCATGATTGTGTCCCACTTGTTGTTGATTCTTCACAAAAAAAATACAGTTTTATATCTTTATGTTTGAAGCCTGAAATGTGGCAAAAGGTCGCAAAGTTCAAGGGGGCCGAATACTTTCGCAAGGCACTGTAACTACTGTCTATACACACCATCCTATATAACTACTGTCTATACACACCATCCTATATAACTACTGTCTATACACACCATCCTATATAACTACTGTCTATACACACCATCCTATATAACTACTGTCTATACTGTCTATACACACCATCCTATATAACTACTGTCTATACTGTCTATACACACCATCCTATATAACTACTGTCTATACTGTCTATACACACCATCCTATATAACTACTGTCTATACACACCATCCTATATAACTACTGTCTATACACACCATCCTGTATAACTACTGTCTATACACACCATCCTATATAACTACTGTCTATACACACCATCCTATATAACTACTGTCTATACTGTCTATACACACCATCCTATATAACTACTGTCTATACACACCATCCTATATAACTACTGTCTATACTGTCTATACACACCATCCTATATAACTACTGTCTATACACACCATCCTATATAACTACTGTCTATACTGTCTATACACACCATCCTATATAACTACTGTCTATACACACCATCCTATATAACTACTGTCTATACTGTCTATACACACCATCCTATATAACTACTGTCTATACACACCATCCTATATAACTACTGTCTATACACACCATCCTATATAACTACTGTCTATACACACCATCCTATATAACTACTGTCTATACTGTCTACACTCACCATCCTATATAACTACTCTCTATACACACCATCCTATATAACTGCTGTCTATACTGTCTATACACACCATCCTATATAACTACTGTCTATACACACCATCCTATATAACTACTGTCTATACACACCATTATATATACTATATACACTATATATGCAAATAATTTGTGGATTCTATTATTTCAGCCTTACCTGTTGCTGACAGGCGTATAAAATTGAGCACACCGCCATGCAATCTCCATAGACAAACATTGGCAGTAGAATGGCCTTACTGAAAAGCTCCGTGACTTTCAACGTGGCACCATCATAGGATGCCACCTTTCCAACAAGTCAAATTATCAAATTTCTGCCCTGCTAGAGCTGCCCCGGTCAACTGTAAGTGCTGTTATTGTGAAGTGGAAATGTCTAGGAGCAACAACAGCTCAGCCGCGAAGTGGTAGGCCACAACGGGACCGCCGAGTGCTGAAGCGCGTAGCGCGTACAAATCGAGTTCCAAACTGCCTCTGGAAGCAACTTCAGCACAAGAACTGTTCATCGGGAGCTTCATGAAATGGCTTTCCATGGCCGATTAGCCGCACACCAGCTTAAAATCACCACGCGCAACGCCAAGAGTGGTGTAAAGATCGGCGTCATTGGACTCTGGAGCACTGTAAACGCGTTCTCTGGAGTGATGAATCACCATCTGGCAGTCTGACGGATGAATCTGGGTTTGGCGGATGCCAGGAGATTCTGAGTTTCCAACTTTGTGGCAACAGTTTTGGGGAAAGCCCTTTTCTGTTTCAGCATGACAATGCCCCCTGTGTACAAAGCGATGTCCATACAGAAGTGGTTTGTCGAGATCGGTGTGGAAGAACTTAACTGGCCTGCACAGAGCCCTGACCTCAACCCAACCATCACCTTTGGGATGAATTGGAACGCCGACTGTGAGCCAGGCCTAATCACCCAACATCAGTGCCCGATCTCACTAATGCTCTTGTGGCTGAATGGGAGCAAGTCCCCGCAGCAATGTTCCAACATCTAGTGGAAAGCCTTCCCAGAAGAGTGGAGGCTGTTATAACAGCAATGTTACAACATCTAGTGGAAAGCCTTCCCAGAAGAGTGGAGGCTGTTATTGCAGCAAAGGGAGGGACCAACTCCATATTAATGCCCATGATTTTGGAATGTTCGACGAGCAGGTGTCCACATACTTTTGTTCATGTATTGTATATCCACAGGGCCTTCAGAAAGTATTCACACCCCTTGACTTTTTTCCACATTTTGTTGTGTTACAGTGGGATTAAAACATGATTTAATGGTGATTTATCTTTTTCAAAAATCTACACAAAATACTCTGTAATGTGAAAGTGGAAGATTTGTTTTACATTTGTTAAAGAATTTATGAAAAATAAAACACTAATATATCTTGAGTAAATAAGTATTCAAACCCCTGAATCATTACATGTTAGTCAATACATGTTAGAGTCAATACATGTTAGAGTCAATACATGTCAGAGTCAATACATGTTAGAGTCAATACATGTTAGAGTCAATACATGTTAGAGTCAATACATGTTAGAGTCCATGCATGTTAGTCAATACATGTTAGAGTCAATACATGTTAGAGTCAATACATGTTAGAGTCAATACATGTTAGAGTCAATACATGTTAGAGTCAATACATGTTAGAGTCCATGCATGTTAGTCAATACATGTTAGAGTCAATACATGTTAGAGTCCATGCATGTTAGTCAATACATGTTAGAGTCAATACATGTTAGAGTCAATACATGTTAGTCAATACATGTTAGAGTCAATACATGTTAGAGTCCATGCATGTTAGTCAATACATGTTAGACTCAATACATGTTAGTGTCAATACATGTTAGAGTCAATACATGTTAGAGTCCATGCATGTTAGTCAATACATGTTAGAGTCAATACATGTTAGTCAATACATGTTAGAGTCAATACATGTTAGAGTCAATACATGTTAGAGTCAATACATGTTAGTCAATACATGTTAGAGTCAATACATGTTAGAGTCAATACATGTTAGAGTCAATACATGTGAGTCAATACATGTTAGAGTCCATGCATGTTAGTCAATACATGTTAGAATCCCCTTTGGCAGCAATTACAGCTGTGAGTCTTTCTGGGTAAGTCTAAGAGCTTTGCACACCTGGATTGTGCAACATTTGCCCATTATTCTTCTTAAAATTCTTCAAGCTCTTTCAAATTGGTTGTTGATCATTGCTCGACAACCATTTTCAAGTCTTGTCATAGATTTTGTCGTGTCTTTGGCTATGCCGTATTAAGTGACATGACATGCTATTCTAGAAAATAATTTATCTATAATTAATATTACCTGATTAAGCTAATCAGGTAAATGTAATTAACTAGAAAGTCGGGGCACCACGAAATAATGATTATAGAGCTGTTATCTTCCGAATAAACTCTTAAAGATCTGGTAATCTTTTACATCAATAGCAGTCAATATTTAATCGTCACCTTGTTTAGTCTCATCTGAAAGTTGTAAATTCTTGTTTTGCTTCACGAACCCTGGCTAACAAGTTGAATCAGCAATACAAAATTTGGTTTAATTATTTATTTACTAAATACCTAAATAATCACACAGAATTACATATACACAGAATGGATCATACATTGATTACAAATCATGTCATAAAGAAAACGCCCCTGGTGGACGGAACAGCTACGACAGCTGGTTACACAAAGAGAGGGGGTTGGGTTTGAGTGAAAGAGCAGGAAGACTGAGGAACAAAAATATTTTGTGGCCTTACTGAAGAGCTCAGTAACTATCAACGTGACACCATCATAGGATGGTGTGTCTCTATCGGGCGGTAGGCAGCTACTGTATCGTAAATACAGAATCTTAAGCATTCTAAATAATTTGGAAAAGGAAAATGCAATACATTTTTACTCTGAGCTGTGCTTTGATTGGTTGGTCGTAGATGGAAGGCCGGGTTGTCCTTTGAAGAATGTCTGGTGGTAGAACGGATACTTGGTAGTACCGTCGTCGTGTAGTAGGACAGATACTCTGTCCGTCCTCTCCTAGCCCACGTATACAGCTGCTGTTGCTAACGCAACGGCTAGGAGGTATCACTTCTTTAGTGAATAAGAGTTCAGAGTTCATACCAAGTTGCCATGCTATGTGCTCATGCTATATTCTGGCTGGTATAGTCGAAATTCATCCTTCCGGCGTGTAGGTCGTCACCTTCACGTTGAGATTCGATGCTAATTTCGTTCGGTTCTTGTCGTTCAACCAGAGCTCACGCTGAGGTTGGCTTAGTTCTGTAGGTGATCTTTGACCTTTCAATGTGGGTCCGCAAGTCTGCACGTCCTTGGAACAGGAAGTTGAATTTTCGTCAACGGGTTTAAAAAGTGGTGAAAGAAAGGCGTGTTTCATAGTTTATAACCCATGTCTGTTCACTTGGACCTCTGAGTGAGCAGAGTTTCTCTATGACAAACCGTTCTCTGATTTAAGAAGCTACAATTATATTTAATATTTTCACAAATAGTTTCATATTTAAACAATTAAATTGCACAACAATTCCATGTGAATCTGATAACTAGAATGTGTAGATTGTCCAAGATACAGTTTATGTCGTCCTATCATCAGTAATCATGTCTCAGATGCCAACTGATCTGACATCATATTCATTAAGTACCAACGCATATTTTCAACTGGTTGGATTACCGAAATATGGTTCTCTATGTTAACAAAGGGCTTTTTCAAGAGTCAGAGAGAGAGAGAGAGAGAGAAATGGGGGGGGGGGGGGGTATTTATGGGGATCATAAACCTCACCCAACAGGCCAACGTCATGACAATTTGCAAGCAGATTTAAGTCAAAACTGTAACTCGGCCACGTGGGGACATTCACTGTCTTCTTGGTAGGTAACGCCAGTGTAAATTTGGCCTTGTGTTTTAGGTTATTGTCCTGCTGAAAGGTGAATTCATCTCTCAGTGTCTGGTGGAAAGCAAACTGAACCAGGTTTTCTTCAAGGATTTTGCCTGTGGATAGCTCCATTACGTTTATTTTTATCCTACAAAACTCCCTAGTACTTGCCAATGACAAGCATACCCATAACATGTTGCAGCCACCACTATGCTTGAAAACATATTTTGGAATATTTGCATTGTGTACACGCTTCCTTCTTTTCACACTGTCAATTAGCTTAGTATTGTGGAGTAACAACAATGTTGTTGATCCATCCTCAGTTTTCTTCTATCACAGCCATTAAAATTAAACTCTGTAACTGTTTTAAAGACACTCTTAGCCTCATGGTGAAATCCCTGAGCGGCTTCCTTCCATTCAATCACTGTACTGCTAATGTGACCCAGAGAGTGAGCAGGTCTCTGCACTACAATTACAAAGACATGTGTAGACACACATTGTGACAATATCGCCAAGCATAAACACATTGTGACAGTATTGCCAAGCGTAAACACATTGTGACAGTATTACCAAGCGTAAACACATCGTGACAGTATTACCAAGTGTAAACACATTGTGACAGTATTACCAAGCGTAAACACATCGTGACAGTATTGCCAAGCGTAAACACATCGTGACAGTATTACCAAGCGTAAACACATCGTGACAGTATTACCAAGCGTAAACACATCGTGACAGTATTACCAAGCGTAAACACATCGTGACAGTATTACCAAGCGTAAACACATTGTGACAGTATTACCAAGCATAAACACATCGTGACAGTATTACCATGACAAACAGCGTAGTAGCCTAATGCTGTTGAAGATAGATGATGAGGATGATGATGATGATGATGAAGATGACCATGTGATAACTGAATCCTCTGGTTCATAACATCACCTCAGTGACCCCCGTATGATCTACAGTCCCTGACTTTAGACAGAACACGAAACACTGAGGTTCTATTCTGGTTCTAAAGGTTCTACACATGGAAGCCAGACATTCTATTCTGTTAACTCAGACAACAGGCAACTTCTGTCCAGAGGTAGGATGTCGTTGGCATCACAGTCCTCTCCTCCATCATCTGATGATGTCAGACAGACACAGACAGACAGACAGACAGACAGACAGACAGACTAAAGTCATATAATCCCAAACACACACAAAGAGGAGAAATCCACTCCCATCCTCCCCCTACTCCTAAATCCTCTAGATTCCAACCCAATCCAGTCGATATAATCTACTACAGTTTACACACACTGGCCACCACAACACTATCGAGACACTAGTACACATTCCTTAATTAATTTATTAATTAATTCATTAACCTATTTAGTGATATAATCTACTAAAGTTTACACACACTGGCCACCAGGCCACCACAACACTAGCAAGACACTACTACACATTCACTCATTCATTTATTATGCATTCATTAATTAATTCAATAATTAATTCACTCATTTGTTCATTCATCAACCTATATAATCTACCCCACAACGGCAAACAGTAATTTTCAGACCTCAATAACCTAGTTAATTTCTCTCAGTTACCTTGTCTGAGTTGCCTTGCCTCAGTTGCCTTGCCTCAGTTGCCTTGCCTCAGTTGCCTTGCCTCAGTTGCCTTGCCTCAGTTACCTTGCCTCAGTTACCTTGCCTCGGTTACCTTGCCTCGGTTACCTTGCCTCGGTTACCTTGCCTCGGTTACCTTCCCTCAGTTACCTTGCCTCAGTTACCTTACCTCAGTTACCTTGCCTCGGTTACCTTGCCTCAGTTACCTTGCCTCGGTTACCTTGCCTCGGTTACCTTGCCTCGGTTACCTTGCCTCAGTTACCTTGTCCGAGTTACCTTGCCTCAGTTACCTTGTCCGAGTTACCTTGCCTGAGTTACCTTGCCTCAGTTACCTTGCCTCGGTTACCTTGCCTCGGTTACCTTGCCTCGGTTACCTTGCCTCGGTTACCTTGCCTCGGTTACCTTGCCTCGGTTACCTTGCCTCAGTTACCTTGCCTCAGTTACCTTGCCTCAGTTACCTTGCCTCGGTTACCTTGCCTCAGTTACCTTGTCCGAGTTACCTTGCCTCGGTTACCTTGCCTGAGTTACCTTGTCCGAGTTGCCTTGCCTCAGTTACCTTGCCTGAGTTACCTTGCCTCAGTTACCTTGTCCGAGTTACCTTGCCTCAGTTACCTTGCCTGAGTTACCTTGCCTCAGTTACCTTGCCTCAGTTACCTTGCCTGAGTTACCTTCCCTCAGTTACCTTGTCTCAGTTACCTTGTCCGAGTTACCTTGCCTCAGTTACCTTGCCTCAGTTACCTTGCCTCAGTTACCTTGCCTCAGTTACCTTGCCTCAGTTACCTTGTCCGAGTTACCTTGCCTCAGTTACCTTGCCTGAGTTACCTTGCCCCAGTTACCTTGCCTCAGTTACCTTGCCTCAGTTACCTTGCCTCAGTTACCTTGCCTCAGTTACCTTGTCCGAGTTACCTTGCCTCAGTTACCTTGCCTGAGTTACCTTCCCTCAGTTACCTTCCCTCAGTTACCTTGCCTGAGTTACCTTGCCTCAGTTACCTTGCCTGAGTTACCTTGCCTCAGTTACCTTGTCCGAGTTACCTTGCCTGAGTTACCTTCCCTCAGTTACCTTGCCTGAGTTACCTTCCCTCAGTTACCTTGCCTCAGTTACCTTGTCCGAGTTACCTTGCCTCAGTTACCTTGCCTCAGTTACCTTCCCTCAGTTACCTTGCCTCAGTTACCTTGCCTCAGTTACCTTCCCTCAGTTACCTTCCCTCAGTTACCTTCCCTCAGTTACCTTGCCTCAGTTACCTTGCCTCAGTTACCTTGTCCGAGTTACCTTGCCTCGGTTACCTTGCCTGAGTTACCTTGTCCGAGTTACCTTGCCTCAGTTACCTTGCCTGAGTTACCTTCCCTCAGTTACCTTGCCTCAGTTACCTTCCCTCAGTTACCTTGCCTCAGTTACCTTCCCTCAGTTACCTTCCCTCAGTTACCTTGCCTGAGTTACCTTCCCTCAGTTACCTTGCCTCAGTTACCTTGCCTCAGTTACCTTGCCTCAGTTACCTTGCCTCAGTTACCTTGCCCGAGTTAGCTTACCCGGGTTAGCTTGAGCGAGTTAGCTTGCCTAAACTGGAAATAACTGTTTCCAGACCAACAGGAGAGGAGAGTCTGGTGTGTTGCAGACAGCTGAGCTGTGTAGTGAGCTAGCGTCTGGTCTGGGTAGTTCATATATTCACATAGACTAACACACCTACAATGTAAAACAATAACGGACAGGTTCCCTCATGTCAAAGTGGCTTGTTGGCTGTAAAAGCCCATTCTCAGAGTCTAGCTGAGTGTAAAGCCTTCCGCATTCCTCGGCTAGCCTAGCGCCTAGCTAACTCGGGCAAGGTGAACCCAACAAGTAACCTCGACGTTCGCTTGAAACTTTTGAAAAAAAAGCATGCAACAGCACTGTTTGTCCATTATGAGACGCCGTAGCCAGTATTCACAACCTCAAAATAGTCCAAATGAATCTAAGATAACTCAAGAAATCTGTCATTAATATTTACGTTTTTTTCCCGAAGAGATCTTAGTCACACAATTGTATATCTAACTAGGATGTTTGGTGCAGTATTTCTCAAGTGGAAAAATGTGTATGAAAACGAGTCGTCTATAATTGAATGACAACAAACACTTAATTGAAGAATCCCTACTGTTGACCAATCAAGCGACGAAGGGGTGTACACGTCGGTTTACGAATTTTGGCTTGCCGAGAGAGAGAGAGAGAGAGAGAGAGAGACAGAGACAGAGAGAGAGAGAGAGAGAGAGAGAGAGAGAGAGAGAGAGACAGAGACAGAGACAGAGAGAGAGAGAGAGAGAGAGAGAGAGAGAGAGAGAGAGAGAGACAGAGAGAGAGAGAGAGAGAGAGAGCGAGAGAGAGAGAGACAGAGAGAGAGAGAGAGAGAAAGAGAGAGACAGAGAGAGAGAAAATGTGTGTGAACGAACAGCAGAAAAAAAGCATTGCTGAAGGCCACAACGAACAAAAATGTCACAAAATTTCATCATAATAGGAACTGTTTCTGATGGGAAGCATGATGGGGCCTTGAGGTAGCCCTACTCTGCTATATCTTTAGAGGAATGCTCGACTCTCACTCTCACTGAAAACTCACAACAACATCCCCTTCCTTCCTACTTCCTTCCCCCAAAGTCAATCAACCAATCAGCAGAGCACTCTAAGAACTGTTAAATATCATAAATCACTCATCACCAAAACCACTGCAGGAGCACAGCTAGAAAGAAAACAAATCAAATGAATTATTTTAAACTCTGTGTGTGGTTGTGTGTGGTTGTGGTATGTGTGTTTGGGTGTGTGTACGTGTTTGACCAGAAGTCCCCACTAGAATAGTAAACAAATACAATTCTGACCAACTGGGGACATTTTGTTAGTCGTCACGACGTCAAATACTGTTTCTAGGGGGTTTAGGGTTCAGGTTAGAATTAATGTTAGAATTAATGTTAGGGTTATAATTAATGTTAGGATTAGTGTTAGGGTTAGAATTAAGGTCAGGATTAGTGTTAGGGTTAGAATTAAGGTTAGAATTAGTGTTAGGGTTAGAATTAAGGTTAGAATTAGTGTTAGGGTTAGAATTAAGGTTAGAATTAGTGTTAGGGTTAGAATTAAGTTTAGAATTACATTAAGGGTTAGGGTTCAGGTTAGAATTAGTGTTAGGGTCAGGAGCTAGGGTTAGTTTTAGTTTTAAGGTTAAGGTTAAGGTTAAGGTTAGGATAAGATTACGGGTTAGAGTTAGGTTTAGGGAAAATAGGATTTTGAATGGGACTGAATTGTGTGTCCCAACAAGGTTAGCTGTACAAGACTGTGTGTGTGTGTGTGTGTGTGTGTGTGTGTGTGTGTGTGTGTGTGTGTGTGTGTGTGTGTGTGTGTGTGTGAGATTAGGGATGTGAATGGAGGAATGTTATGCGTTTAATTTGTTTAAGAGGCAGACATATCTGTAATTACATTACGCTGAGTAGGGCAGACAGCTGCAACACAAACACACCAGTCACACACACAAACACACCAGTCATACACACAAACACCCCAGTCACACACACAAACACCCCAGTCACACACACAAACACCCCAGCTTTGCGCAGTAACCATCCCACTCAGCGCATATAGCTACAGACCGAATGACGTCCCTTAAAAAAGTTGGTGCATTGGCGAATTTTGGAAACGACCTGAATATGAATAACCTGCAGCCTGTTGACATTTAAATATAATGTATAAATATGATCGATAATATTAGGCCTAACTCGACTACTAATATAGGCATGATCAGTCACTGGCACACGACTACAGTGAGACAGAAATAATAACCTACAGCGGACCCTATTTATCCACAGATTGTCATGACTACAGTTAACCATGACCTGAGAAATTACAAGCCCTTGTCCTCGAATACACACACACACACCGAGATGACCATAGTCATGAATCACAGCCGACCGTTTAGTACTTTATATACCGTTATTCGGCCTCAAGGTTAAATTAATGTAACGGTTTCTTAATTCTTCCAACCCAGGTTTAGGTTCATATAGGTTTCGCGGAGATGAACTCAATGTAGCCTAACGGTATCTTCCAGCCCTGTTGGGTTAAGGTTAGGTTAGGTTAAAATAGCAATGCGGAGAACCCCCTACTGACTGACCTGCCAAGCGCCTCTCCCGGACATTCCTCCACAGTAGATCCCAAGCCTTGGACGTGGAATCCCGCAGCTGCTCGCTGATCGACCGGCGCAGCTGGAGCTTAGCAGATTTACGTTTCGTCGTCATATTAAACAACGACACATAATAATAATAAGAATAAGCGACCCGGTTTCCACACACATATAGGCTACAACGACACCGAAAACAGTTATTCCGTATTATTCCCGTGGTGAATGTCTAAGCTGGTTGCGCACCGGCTGCCTGCGGCAAAAAGTCGTCACCTGGTTCGCTGCTGGCTCGAGCGCTGCGTCACCTTGCTGCACCAAGAGAGAGAGAGAGAGAGAGCGCGCGCGCGATCTGAATACAGGGCAAAGCCGTATTAAAATAACAAATGTACTCTATTTTCGGTTCACGCTTTAGTATATAACCTAACTGTAATGTCCGTGGTTCTTCTATTCCTCGCTGTGAATGTATGTACGGCAGATGTTTCAGGTCATCCTGGATACATACAGGCTCTGTCTGTCTGTTCTGTGTCAATGCCAGATGTGAGGGGGTTTGAAGTTTCCTGCTGCTCTCATTGCAGAATGCATACTCTCTCCTTCTCTCTCACTCTCTCTCTCTCTATCTTTCTCTCTCCCCCCCTTTCTCTCTCTCCCCTCCTTTCTTTCTGCTCTCTCTTTCTCTCTCTCCCTCTAGCCCCCTCCCTCTCTCTCTTTCTCTCTCAGACAAGAACCTCTGTCAGCGTCTGACTGGACGACACACACACACACACACACACACACACACACACACACACACACACACACACACACACACACACACACACACACACACACACACACACACACACACACACACACACACACACACACACACACACACACACACACACACACAGTCCTCTTGAGGTTGGTCAATGATGGAAAATGCATTGCTTTTTAGACATATAAACTCAGCAAAAAAAGAAAAATCCCTTTTTCAGGACCCTGTCTTTCAAAGATCATTCGTAAAAATCAAATAACTTCACAGATCTTCATTGTAAAGGGTTTAAACACTGTTTCCCGTGCTTGTTCAATGAACCATAAACAATTAAAGAACGGTCGTTAAGACACTTCCCAGTTATGAAAACTTAGGACACTAAAGAGACCTTTCTACTGACTCTGAAAAACACCAAAAGAAAGATGCCCAGGATCCCTGCTCATCTGTGTGAACGTGTCTTAGGCATGCTGCAAGGAGGCATGAGGACTGCAGATGTGGCCAGGGCAATACATTGCAATGTTTGTACTAAGACAGCTCTACAGGGAGACAGGACAGACAGCTGATCGTCCTCGCAGTGGCAGACCACGTGTAACAACACCTGCACAGGATCGGTACATCTGAACATCACACCAGCGGGACAGATACAGGATGACAACAACAACTGCCTGAGTTACACCAGGAACACACAATCCCTCCATCAGTGTTCAGACTGTCCGCAATAGGCTGAGAGAGGCTGGACTGAGGGCTTGTAGGCCTGTTGTAAGGCAGGTCCTCACTAGACATCACTGGCAACAATGTCCCCTATGGGCACAAACCCACCGTCGCTGGACCAGACAGGACTGGCAAAAAGTGCTGTTCACTGACAAGTCGCGGTTTTGTCTCACCAGGGGTTATGGTCGGATTCGCGTTTATTGTCAAAGAAATGTGCGTTACACTGAGGCCTGTACTCTGGAGCGGGATTGATTTGGAGGTGGAACGTCCGTCATGGTCTGGGGTGTCACAGCATAATTTTTGTTGTCATTGCAGGCAACCTCAACACTGTGCGTTACAGGGAAGACATCCTCCTCCCTCATCTGGTACCCTTTCTGCAGGCTCATCCCGACATGACCCTCCAGCATGACAATGCCACCAGCCATACTGCTCGTTCTGTGCGTGATTTCCTGCAAGACAGGTATATCAGTGTTCTGCCATGGCCAGCGAAGAGCCCGGATCTCAATCCCATTGAGCACGTCTGAGACCTGTTGGATTGGAGGGTGAGGGCGAGGGCCATTCCCCCCAGAAATGTCCAGGAACTTGCAGGTGCCTTGGTGGAAGAGTGGGGTAACATCTCACAGGAAGAACTGGCAAATCTGGTGCAGTCCATGAGGAGAATATGCACTGCAGTACTTAATGCAGCTGGTGGCCACACCAGATACTGACTGTTACTTTTGATTTTGACCCCCCTTTGTTCAGGGACACATTATTCAATTTCTGTTAGTCACATGTCTGTGGAACTTGTTCAGTTTATGTCTCAGTTGTTGAATCTTGTTACGTTCATACAAATATTTACACGTTAAGTTTGCTGAAAATAAACGCAGTTGACAGTGAGAGGACGTTTTTTTGTTGTTGCTGCGTTTATATATATATATGGCTATATTAGCGTTTGTCATATCACACAACTCTGACTATAAACAGCACGTGTGGCTGTGAGTGGAGACCAGAGGGAGAACATTATTCGTTGATTATTACACAATGTATTGCGACCAGGAGGGTCCACCTGTATACAGTTGAGAGATAAACTAATTAACTCAAGAGAGTCATAATAAAACCTGAATATGATGATCCTGATTCTAGGAGGGTGTGTCATCTATACAGGAAGTCGGGTTAACAGGTGATGATCCTGATTCTAGGAGGGTGTGACGTCTATACAGGAAGTCAGGATAACAGGTGATGATTCTAGGAGGGTGTGTCGTCTATACATGTAGTCAGGATAACTAATTCTAGGAGGGTGTGATGTCTATACAGGAAGTCAGGATAACAGGTGATGATTCTAGGAGGGTGTGATGTCTATACAGGAAGGCAGGTTAACAGGTGAGGCTGAGCTAAATTACAGGTAATGTCTGAACTCTAAGGGCTGGTTTTCCTGAAAATCACTTTCAATGGAGATTCTCCATTATGATTAAACAAGGCCATGGAAGTTTGAAACTCTCTCTGTCAGTGTGCCAGGAAACATCTCCTTTCAGACACATGAATCAGCGTTATCTGTCCTATATCCTCTCTGAAACTAAGTCATCCACCCAACCTACAGTATAGGATGTATGTGAATGGTATCCCTTAGTCTAACCCTGGCTGTGTGCTGCCAGGAATGTCTGTCTCTCTCTCTCTCTCTCTCTCTCTCCCTCTCTCTCTCTCTCTCTCTCTCTCTCTGTCTCTCTCTCTCTCCCTCTGTCTCTCTCTCTCTCTCTCTCTCTCTCTCTCTCTCTCTCTCTCATCAGACATCCTTTGTGTGTGCGTGAGCGCGCGTGTGTGTGTGCTTGCGTGCGTGTGTGTGTGTATGGAAAGAGATACCAGGTAACAGAGCAGATGTCAGAGGTATAACATGTTTAGATATTAGTCCTATAGGGATATTATGAAGTGTGATCTGGAGAGAGACAGTTTGGTCTAAACTCCTAAAGCATATACTGTACACTACCTCAACACCGTCACATCTACCTCAACACCATCACACTACCTCAACACCGTCACATCTACCTCAACACCATCACATCTATCTCAACACGTCACACTACCTCAACATCATCACACTACCTCAACACCGTCACATCTACCTCAACACATCTACCTCAACACCATCACATCTACTTCAACACCATCACCTCACCTCTACCTCACCACCATCCCCTCTACCTCAAAACCATCAGGAAAGGAGAGAGAGGAGGGGTGATGAGAAGAGAGGAAAGGAGAGAGAGGAGGGATGATGAGAGGAGGGGTGATGAGAGAGGAGGGGTGATGAGAAGAGAGGAAAAGAGAGAGGGGAGGGGTGATGAGAAGAGAGGAAAGGAGAGAGAGGAGGGGTGATGAGAGGAGAGGAAAGGAGAGAGAGGAGGGGTGATGAGAGGAGAGGAAAGGAGAGAGAGGAGGGGTGATGAGAGGAGAGGAAAGGAAAAAGAGGAGGGGTGATGAGAAGAGAGGAAAGGAAAGAGAGGAGGGGTGATGAGAAGAGAGGAAAGGAGAGAGAGGAGGGGTGATGAGAGGATGGGTGATGAGAAGAGAGGAAAGGAGAGAGAGGAGGGGTGATGAGAAGAGAGGAAAGGAGAGAGAGGAGGGGTGATGAGAGAGGAGGGGTGATGAGAAGAGAGGAAAAGAGAGAGGGGAGAGGTGATGAGAGGAGAGGAAAGGAGAGAGGGGAGGGGTGATGAGAGGAGAGGAAAGGAAAGAGAGGAGGGGTGATGAGAAGAGAGGAAAAGAGAGAGAGGAGGGGTGATGAGAGGAGAGGAAAGGAAAGAGAGGAGGGGTGATGAGAAGAGAGGAAAGGAGAGAGAGGAGGGGTGATGAGAAGAGAGGAAAGGAAAGAGAGGAGGGGTGATGAGAGGAGAGGAAAGGAAAGGAGAGAGGAGGGGTGATAAGAGGAGAGGAAAGGAAAGAGAGGAGGGGTGATGAGAGGAGAGGAAAGGAAAGGAGAGAGGAGGGGTGATAAGAGGAGGGGTGATGAGAGGAGGGGTGGTGAGAGGAGAGGAAAGGAAAGAGAGGAGGGGTGATGAGAGGAGGGGTGGTGAGAGGAGGGGTGATGAGAGGAGGGGTGATGAGAGGAGGGGTGGTGAGAGGAGGGGTGGTGAGAGGAGGGGTGATGAGAGGAGGGGTGATGAGAGGAGGGGTGATGAGAGGAGGGGTGGTGAGAGGAGGGGTGATGAGAGGAGGGGTGATGAGAGGAGGGGTGATGAGAGGAGGGGTGGTGAGAGGAGGGGTGATGAGAGGAGGGGTGATGAGAGGAGGGGTGATGAGAGGAGGGGTGGTGAGAGGAGGGGTGATGAGAGGAGGGGTGATGAGAGGAGGGGTGGTGAGAGGAGGGGTGGTGAGAGGAGGGGTGATGAGAGGAGGGGTGATGAGAGGAGGGGTGGTGAGAGGAGAGGAAAGGAAAGGAAAGGAATGAGGCACACACCAAACAGCAGACACTCAAACACACACACACACACACACACACACACCGACAGGTCTTTTAGACCAGCGGAGCACCAGAATAACCCAGATGTGTAACTGAAACCCGTGAGGTCTAGAGCAGAGACAACATGGTTACCAGGGGTCGACTCACACACACACGGTGACCTCAGGGTCTCTGTGCAAATATTCCATGAATGAGGACAGATTAGGACCATTTAACACTTTAGCAGCTAAAGGACATAGACATATCAGACTAGCATATCAGACTAGCATATCAGACTAGCATATCAGACTAGCATATCAGACTAGCATATCAGACTAGCACATTAGACTAGCATATCAGACTAGCATATCAGACTAGCATATCAGACTAGCATATCAGACTAGCACGTTAGAGTAGCATATCAGACTAGCATATTAGACTAGCATATCAGACTAGCATATTAGACTAGCATATTAGACTAGCATATCAGACTAGCATTTTAGACTAGCATATCAGACTAGCATATTAGAATAGGATATTAGACTAGCATATCAGACTAGCATATTAGAATAGGATATTAGACTAGCATATCAGACAAGCAAAAAGCCTAGCATATCAGACTAGCACATCAGACTAGCACATCAGACTAGCATATCAGACTAGCATATCAGACTAGCATATTAGACTAGCATATCAGACTAGCATATTAGACTAGCATTAACTCCCTCTGCCAGAACTGGAGGGAGAGGAGTGGGAGGAGAAGAGAGAGGAGAACAAGTGGGACAGAGGAGAGAGAGAAAGGATAGGAGTTTGTCTCACTCTCTCTCTCTGATTTCTGACAGACTGAAGGCCCAGAGGAGAAGGGAGGAGGAGAAAGGTGAGACAGAACCGGAAAGAGGAGACAGAAGGGAGAGAGGAGAGAGAGAAGAGATGGAGAAAGAAAGGGAGGGAGGGAGGGAGGGAGGGAGGGAGGAGAGAGAAGGACAGGGGGAGGGAGGGAGGGAGGGAGGGAGAAGAGATGGAGGGAGGGAGGGAGGGAGGAGAGAGAGAAGGACAGGAGGAGGGAGTGAGGGAGGGAGGGAGAAAATGGTCTTGAGAAGAGGGGCCCAGAAAAGCCAGAACACTCCCTCCTCTGTCTCTGTTGACCATATCCAGGTCACAGGTCAAGCCTTCATGAGAAACACACTGAGAAGACTCTCAGTAACAGCCAATCAAAACTTACTCACACAACTATCAGCCAGTCATAGTACCTCTGGCCATGGTCCAGACAAAACTCACCTGATCTGTGTTTCAGACCAAATATACTGTGTGTGAACCTCATCTAGAACCTAAAAGGGTTCTTTAGCTGTCCCCATAGGATAACCCTTTTTGGTTCCAGGTAGAACCCTTTTGGTTTCAGGTAGAACCCTATTGAGTTCCAGGTAGAACCCTATTGAGTTCCAGGTAGAACCCTTTTGGTTCCAGGTAGAACCCTTTTGGTTTCAGGTAGAACCATTTTGGTTTCAGGTAGAAGCCTATTGAGTTCCAGGTAGAACCCTATTGAATTCCAGGTAGAACCCTATTGAGTTCTGGGTATAACCCTTTCGGTTCCAGGTAGAACCCTTTCCCAGAGGGTTCTAAATCGAACTGAAAAGACTTGGAAACAAAAAGGGTTCTCCTATTGGGTCATAAATGAACATTGTTTTTCTAAGAGAGCGTGTGGGCGTGTACCTGACCAGTATGGGCGTGTACCTGACCAGTATGGGCGTGTACCTGACCAGTATGGGCGTGTACCTGACCAGTATGGTGTGTACCTGACCAGTATGGGCGTGTACCTGACCAGTATGGGCGTGTACCTGACCAGTATGGGCGTGTACCTAACCAGTATGGGGGTGTACCTGACCAGTATGGGCGTGTACCTGACCAGTATTGGCGTGTACCTAATCAGTATGGGCGTGTACCTGTGTGTGCCCCTGACCAGTATGGGCGTGTACCTGACCAGTATGGGCATGTACCTGACCAGTGTGGGCGTGTACCTGACCAGTATGGGCGTGTACCTGACCAGTATGGGCGTGTACCTGACCAGTGTGGGCGTGTACCTGACCAGTATGGGCGTGTACCTGACCAGTATGGGCTTGTACCTGACCAGTGTGGGCGTGTACCTGTGTGTGCCCCTGACCAGTATGGGCGTGTACCTGTGTGTGCCCCTGACCAGTATGGGTGTGTACCTGTGTGTGCCCCTGACCAGTATGGGCGTGTACCTGACCAGTATGGGCGTGTCCATGACCAGTATGGGCGTGTACCTGTGTGTGCCCCTGACCAGTATGGGCGTATACCTGACCAGTATGGGCGTGTACCTGTGTGTGCCCCTGACCAGTATGGGCGTGTACCTGTGTGTGCCCCTGACCAGTATGGGCGTGTACCTGACCAGTATGGGCGTGTACCTGACCAGTATGGGCGTGTACCTGTGTGTGCCCCTGACCAGTATGGGCGTGTACCTGGAGAGGAATCTGATCCGGTAACATTTACAGTACCGGGATTAGGAGGGATTATTTTAAATCGTCATGACGACAGAAATACTGTTCTCATGTGCCTGTCCTGTCATAAATGGCACCTTATTCCCTTTATAGTGCACTGCGTTTGACCAGGAGCCGTTACCAGGTGTACCATTCGGGACACAGACTGTGTGTTTTCTCTCTGATGAGATATTATTGCTAGTAGCCGTCCCTAAACCTCGGAAAAAAGAGTTCAGGTCAGTCGATGATTAATAAACATCAGAGGGGAAGGAGAAGTAGATGAACCAACTCTTCTCTATAGGACTCCACCTCTTTCTCTCACCCTCTACCTCTCTCTCTCCCTCTCTTACCCCCCACCTCTCTCTCTCTCTCCCTCTCTTACCCCCTACCTCTGTCTCTCTCTCTTACCCCCTACCTCTCTCTCTCCCTCTCTCTCTCTCTCCCTCTCTTACCCCCTACCTCTGTCTCTCTCTCTCTTACCCCCTACCTCTCTCTCTCTCCCTCTATTACCCCCCACCTCTCTCTCTCTCCCTCTCTTACCCCCTACCTCTCTCTCTCCCTCTCTTACCCCTATCTCTCTCTCTCTCCCTCTCTTACCCCTACCTCTGTCTCTCTCTCTTACCCCCTACCTCTGTCTCTCTCTCTCTTACCCCCTACCTCTCTCTCTCCCTCTCTTACCCCTATCTCTCTCCCTCTCTTACCCCCTGCTCTCTCTCTCTCTCTCTCTCTCTCTCTCTCTCCCTCTCTTAACCCCTACCTCTCTCTCTCTTCCTCTCTCTCTCTCCCTCTCTTACCCCCTACCCCCTACCCCCTACCTCTCTCTCTCTCCCTCTCTCCCTCTCTTACCCCCTACCTCTCTC
>NC_092175.1:39580021-39742521 GCF_045791955.1 Oncorhynchus clarkii lewisi | reverse complement strand
TCTCCCTTTATTCTCTCCCCCTTTATTCTCTCCCCCTTTATTCTCTCCCCCTTTATTCTACCCCCTTTATTCTCTCCCCCTTTATTCTCTCCCCCTTTATTCTCTCTCACTTTATTCTCTCTCCCTTTATTCTCTCTCCCTTTATTCTCTCCCTTTATTCTCTCCCTTTATTCTCTCCCCCTTTATTCTACCCCCTTTATACTCTCCCCCTTTATTCTCTCCCCCTTTATTCTACCCCCTTTATTCTGCCCCCTTTATTCTCTCCCCCTTTATTCTCTCCCCCTTTATTCTCTCCCGTTATTCTATCCCCTTTATTCTTTCCCCCTTTATTCTCTCCCTTTATTCTCTATTTCTCTTTATTCTCTCCCCCTTTATTCTCTCCCCTTTATTCTCTCTCCCTTTATTCTCTCTCTCTCATTATTCTCTCCCTTTATTCTCTCCCCCTTTATTCTCTCCCCCTTTATTCTCTCTCCCTTTATTCTCTCTCTCTCTTTATTCTCTCCTTTTATTCTCTCCCCCTTTATTCTCTCCCTTTATTCTCTCTCCCGTTATTCTCTCTCTCTCTTCATTCTCTCCCTTTATTCTCTCCCCTTTATTCTCTCCCTTTATTCTCTCCCCCTTTATTCTCTCCCTTTATTCTCTCCCTTTATTCTCTCCCCCTTTATTCTCTCCCTTTATTCTCTCCCTTTATTCTCTCTCCCATTTATTCTCTCCCCCTTTATTCTCTCCCTTTATTCTACCCCCTTTATTCTCTCCCTTTATTCTCTCCCCCTTTATTCTCTCCCCCTTTATTCTCTCCCTTTATTCTCTCCCCCTTTATTCTCTCCCTTTTTTCTTTCCCTTTATTCTCTCCCCCTTTATTCTCTCCCTTTATTCTCTCCCCTTTATTCTCTCTCCCTTTATTCTCTCTCTCTCTTTATTCTCTCTCCCCTTTATTCTCTCCCTTTATTCTCTCCCCCTTTATTCTCTCCACCTTTATTCTCTCCCCCTTTATTATCTCTCTCTCTTTATTCTACCCCCTTTATTCTCTCCCTTTATTCTCAAATCCCTTTATTCTCTCTCCCCTTTATTCTCTCCCCCTTTATTATCTCCCCCTTTATTCTCTCTCCCTTTATTCTCTCTCCCTTTATTCTCTCCCCTTTATTCTCTCCCCCTTTATTCTCTCCCTTTATTCTCTCCCTTTATTCTCTCTCCCTTTATTCTCTCCCCCTGTATTCTCTCCCTTTATCCTTTCTCCCTCTGTGGGATCCAGGACTATTTGGTGGGATGGTTAAAAATAAATGTAACATCTCTGATCTGGGTCAGCTTCTCTGGGAGAGAGGGATGGAGAGATGGAGGGATGGAGAGATGTAGGGATGGATGGATGGAGAGGAATGAAAATATCCTCAGCTGTAGCAGCCATGGTAAACAGTTAGGGTCTTACAAAGGCCTGGATCTAAACAGTACACTGGATTTATTTACTTGTCTATGTTTAGAAGAGCTCTTCATCCCCCCCCCCCCCCCCCCCCCCTCTACCTTCTCATTACTGTCTCATACTCCCTCCTCCACATCCTCCAAGAGGGGCCTCTCTCCCTCTCTCTCTCCCCAGGGACTGGGACTTTTCCTGGGCTTGGTAACGTCATCGCTCCCCCTGAGGTCTGGGGCTATCTCTGGCTCGCTCAACATAACACAACACAGCACATTCCCCTCTAGACAGCAATAGTCGATCATAGAGCAGCACACAGAATCAGACCAGGGTAACTGCACACAGAGCAGTCTGTGTCTCTGGGTTGTATTCTAAATTACAGTCCACTACATCTGACCAGGGCCTTATTCTCTTTACAGTCCACTACATCTGACCAGGGCTTTATTCTCTTTACAGTCCACTACATCTGACCAGGGCCTTATTCTCTTTACAGTCCACTACAGTGCCTTGCGAAAGTATTCGGACCCCTTGAACTTTGCGACCTTTTGCCACATTTCAGGCTTCAAACACAAAGATATAAAACTGTATTTTTTTGTGAAGAATCAACAACAAGTGGGACACAATCATGAAGTGGAACGACATTTATTGGATATTTCAAACATTTTTAACAAATCAAAAACTGAAAAATTGGGTGTGCAAAATTATTCAGCCCCTTTACTTTCAGTGCAGCAAACTCTCTCCAGAAGTTCAGTGAGGGTCTCTGAATGATCCAATGTTGACCTAAATGACTAATGATGATAAATACAATCCACCTGTGTGTAATCAAGTCTCCGTATAAATGCACCTGCACTGTGATAGTCTCAGAGGTCCGTTAAAAGCGCAGAGAGCATCATGAAGAACAAGGAACACACCAGGCAGGTCCGAGATACTGTTGTGAAGAAGATTAAAGCCGGATTTGGATACAAAAAGATTTCCCAAGCTTTAAACATCCCAAGGAGCACTGTGCAAGCGATAATATTGAAATGGAAGGAGTATCAGACCACTACAAATCTACCAAGACCTGGCCGTCCCTCTAAACTTTCAGCTCATACAAGGAGAAGACTGATCAGAGATGCAGCCAAGAGGCCCATGATCACTCTGGATGAACTGCAGAGATCTACAACTGAGGTGGGAGACTCTGTCCATAGGACAACAATCAGTCGTATATTGCACAAATCTAGGCCTTTATGGAAGAGTGGCAAGAAGAAAGCCATTTCTTAAAGATATCCATAAAAAGTGTTGTTTAAAGTTTGCCACAAGCCACCTGGGAGACACACCAAACATGTGGAAGAAGGTGCTCTGGTCAGATGAAATCAAAATTGAACTTTTTGGCAACAATGCAAGACGTCATGTTTGGCGTTAAAGCAACACAGCACATCACCCTGAACACACCATCCCCACTGTCAAACATGGTGGAGGCAGCATCATGGTTTGGGCCTGCTTTTCTTCAGCAGGGACAGGGAAGATGGTTAAAATTGATGGGAAGATGGATGGAGCCAAATACAGGACCATTCTGGAAGAAAACCTGATGGAGTCTGCAAAAGACCTGAGACTGGGACGGAGATTTGTCTTCCAACAAGACAATGATCCAAAACATAAAGCAAAATCTACATTGGAATGGTTCAAAAATAAACATATCCAGGTGTTAGAATGGCCAAGTCAAAGTCCAGACCTGAATCCAGTCGAGAATCTGTGGAAAGAACTGAAAACTGCTGTTCACAAATGCTCTCCATCCAACCACACTGAGCTCGAGCTGTTTTGCAAAGAGGAATGGGAAAAAATTTCAGTCTCTCGATGTGCAAAACTGATAGAGACATACCCCAAGCGACTTACAGCTGCAATCGCAGCAAAAGGTGGCGCTACAAAGTATTAACTTAAGGGGGCTGAATAATTTTGCACGCCAAATTTTTCCGTTTTTGATTTGTTAAAAAAGTTTGAAATATCCAATAAATGTCGTTCCACTTCATGATTGTGTCCCACTTGTTGTTGATTCTTCACAAAAAAATACAGTTTTATATCTTTATGTTTGAAGCCTGAAATGTGGCAAAAGGTCGCAAAGTTCAAGGGGGCCGAATACTTTCGCAAGGCACTGTACATCTGACCAGGGCCTTATTCTCTTTACAGTCCACTACATCTGACCAGGGCCTTGTTCTCTTTACAGTCCACTACATCTGACCCGAGCCGCTGTCACAATTAGTGCACTACAAAGGGTATGCACCCTATCTCTGTCTGGTCAGGCTATATGAGGTTATATAGTCAGCTCTACTGTCTCTGTCTGGTCAGGCTATATGAGGTTATATAGTCAGCTCTCTGTCTGGTCAGGCTATATGAGGTTATATAGTCAGCTCTACTGTCTCTGTCTGGTCAGGCTATATGAGGATATATAGTCAGCTCTCTGTCTGGTCAGGCTATATGAGGATATATAGTCAGCTCTCTGTCTGGTCAGGCTATATGAGGATATATAGTCAGCTCTCTGTCTGGTCAGGCTATATGAGGTCATATAGTCAGCTCTATTATCTCTGTCTGGTCAGGCTATATGAGGTTATATAGTCAGCTCTATGTCTGGTCAGGCTATATGAGGTTATATAGTCAGCTCTCTGTCTGGTCAGGCTATATGAGGTTATATAGGCAGCTCTACTATCTCTGTCTGGTCAGGCTATATGAGGATATATAGTCAGCTCTCTGTCTGGTCAGGCTATATGAGGATATATAGTCAGCTCTCTGTCTGGTCAGGCTATATGAGGATATATAGTCAGCTCTCTGTCTGGTCAGGCTATATGAGGTCATATAGTCAGCTCTATTATCTCTGTCTGGTCAGGCTATATGAGGATATATAGTCAGCTCTCTGTCTGGTCAGGCTATATGAGGTTATATAGTCAGCTCTCTGTCTGGTCAGGCTATATGAGGTTATATAGGCAGCTCTACTATCTCTGTCTGGTCAGGCTATATGAGGTTATATCGTCAGCTCTACTATCTCTGTCTGGTCAGGCCATATGAGGTTATATAGTCAGCTCTCTGTCTGGTCAGGCTATATGAGGTTATATAGTCAGCTCTACTATCTCTGTCTGGTCAGGCTATATGAGGTTATATAGTCAGCCCTCTGTCTGGTCAGGCTATATGAGGTTATATAGTCAGCTCTCTGTCTGGTCTCTGTCTGGTCAGGCTATATGAGGTTATATAGGCAGCTCTCTGTCTGGTCAGGCTATATGAAGTTATATAGTCAGCTCTCTGTCTGGTCAGGCTATATGAGGTTATATCGTCAGCTCTACTATCTCTGTCTGGTCAGGCTATATGAGGTTATATAGTCAGCTCTCTGTCTGGTCAGGCTATATGAGGATATATAGTCAGCTCTCTGTCTGGTCAGGCTATATGAGGTTATATAGTCAGCTCTATGTCTGGTCAGGCTATATGAGGATATATAGTCAGCTCTCTGTCTGGTCAGGCTATATGAGGTCATATAGTCAGCTCTATTATCTCTGTCTGGTCAGGCTATATGAGGATATATAGTCATCTATATTATCTCTGTCTGGTCTGGCTATATGAGGTTATATAGTCAGCTCTCTGTCTGGTCAGGCTATATGAGGATATATAGTCAGCTCTCTGTCTGGTCAGGCTATATGAGGATATATAGTCAGCTCTCTGTCTGGTCAGGCTATATGAGGTTATATAGTCAGCTCTATTTTCTCTGTCTGGTCGTGCTATATGAGGATATATAGTCAGCTCTCTGTCTGGTCAGGCTATATGAGGTTATATAGTCAGCTCTCTGTCTGGTCAGGCTATATGAGGATATATAGTCAGCTCTCTGTCTGGTCAGGCTATATGAGGTTATATAGTCAGCTCTACTATCTCTGTCTGGTCAGGCTATATGAGGTTATATAGTCAGCTCTCTGTCTGGCCAGATTATATGAGGTTATATAGTCAGCTCTATTATCTCTGTCTGGTCAGGCTATATGAGGATATATAGTCAGCTCTACTATCTCTGTCTGGTCAGGCTATATGAGGATATATAGTCAGCTCTACTATCTCTGTCTGGTCAGGCTATATGAGGATATATAGTCAGCTCTACTGTCTCTGTCTGGTCAGGCTATATGAGGTTATATAGTCAGCTCTACTATCTCTGTCTGGTCAGGCTATATGAGGATATATAGTCAGCTCTACTGTCTCTGTCTGGTCAGGCTATATGTGGTTATAGAAGAAAGCAATTAGCTAATGTTGCAGAACCGACAGACATATGGTTGACAGGGGCATCTTTAGTCAACCCCCCGGGTATTGTAGGTCAATACACATTAGTCTGACGAGAGAGAGAGAGAGAGACTACTAGTGTGTCCCAATCCGCACCCTATTCCCTATGTAGTGCACTACTTTAGATCAGACCCCTATGGGCCCTGGTCAAAACTATGGGGACGTGGCCTATGCCAAATGCTGTGTTAAGCACTTACTCTTTGTCATCCAGGGTTAAGTAATAAAGATGAATGAAGTACGCGTTAATGAATATAGATCTGGTCCTCTCTCAAGTGAAGAGGTCAATCCATCATAGGTATTTTATAAACTCCTTTTAATATCAGCGGTTTTCACAAAGTGCTTGTGCAGAAACGCAACCTAAAACCCCCCAAACAGCAATGCAGATGTAGAAGCACGGTGGCTAGGATAAATCTCCCTGGAAAGGCCAGAACCTAGGAAGAAACCTGGAGAAGAACCAGATTTAGCCAGGGGTGTTGATTATCTTGGCTATGTTCTGTTATAATCTCCACCCGGCACAGCCAGAAGAGGACTGGCCACCCCTCATAGCCTGGTTCCTCTATAGGTTTCTTCCTAGGTTTTGGCCTTTCTAGGGAGTTTTTCCTAGCCACCGTGCTTGCTTGCTGTTTGGGGTTTTAGGCTGGGTTTCTGTACAGCACTTTGAGTTTTCACCTGATGTAAGAAGGGCTATATAAATACATTTGATTATAAATACATTTGATCGATTGTTGTTGGGAGGTTGACGGGAAGTTGAGGGGTGGTTGTGGGGAGGTTGAGGGGTGGATGTGGGGAGGTTGAAGGGGTGGTTGTGGGGAGGTTGAAGGGGTGGTTGTGGGGAGAGGTGATTGTGGTGCGAGGTTGAGGCATGGTTGTGCTGAGTTTGAGGGGAGGTTGTGAGGAGGTTGTGGGGAGGTTGAGGGGAGGTTGTGGGGTGGTTGTGGGGAGGTTAAAGAGGTGCATGTGAGGAGGTTGAGGGGTGGTTGTGGGGAGGTTGAGGGGTGGTTGTGAGGAGAATGAGGGGAGGTTGTGGGGTGATTGTGAGGAGGTTGAAAGGGTGGTTGTGGGGAGGTTGAGGGGAGGTTGTGGGGAGGTTGAGGGGTGGTTGAAGGGTGGTTGTGGGGCGGTTGAGGGGAGGTTGTGGGGAGGTTGTGGGGAGGTTGAGGGGTGGTTGAGGGGAGGTTGAGGGGAGGTTGTGGGGTGATTGTGAGGAGGTTGAAAGGGTGGTTGTGGGGAGGTTGAGGGGAGGTTGTGGGGAGGTTGAGGGGTGGTTGAAGGGTGGTTGTGGGGCGGTTGAGGGGAGGTTGTGGGGAGGTTGAGGGGTGGTTGAGGGGAGGTTGAGGGGAGGTTGAGAGGTGGTTGTGGGGAGTTTGAGGGGAGGTTGTGGGGAGGTTGAGGGGTGGTTGAAGGGTGGTTGTGGGGCGGTTGAGGGGTGGTTGAGGGGAGGTTGAGGGGAGGTTGAGGGGTGATTGAAGGGGTGGTTGTGGGGAGTTTGAGGTGAGGCTGTGGGGAGTTTGAGGGGAGGTTGTGGGGAGGTTGAAGGGGTGGTTGAGGGGAGTTTGAGGTGAGGCTGTGGGGAGGTTGAGGGGTGGTTGTGGGGAGTTTGAGGGGAGGTTGTGGGGAGGTTGAAGGGGTGGTTGAGGGGAGGTTGAGGGGTGGTTGTGGGGAGGTTAAAAAGAGGTTGAGAGAGTGAAGAAAATGTTAATGGAAAACAAAAAGCAGTTTATACGAGCAGATTAGTTGTCCTTTAAAACTATCCAGAATGATCCAATCTATAGCTAGCTAACAAAACGACTAATGTTAGCTTGACATAGCTAGATAGCTAGCTAACAAAACGACTAATGTTAGCTCGACATAGCTAGATAGCTAGCTAACAAAACGACTAATGTTAGCTTGACATAGCTAGATAGCTAGCTAACAAAACGACTAATGTTAGCTTGACATAGCTAGATAGCTAGCTAACAAAACGACTAATGTTAGCTTGACATAGCTAGCTAGCTAACAAAACGACTAATGTTAGCTTGACATAGCTAGATAGCTAGCTAACAAAACGACTAATGTTAGCTTGACATAGCTAGATAGCTAGCTAACAAAACGACTAATGTTAGCTTGACATAGCTAGATAGCTAGCTAACAAAACAACTAATGTTAGCTTGACATAGCTAGATAGCTAGCTTTCAAAACGACTAATGTTAGCTTGACATAGCTAGATAGCTAGCTAACAAAACAACTAATGTTAGCTTGACATAGCTAGATAGCTAGCTAACAAAACGACTAATGTTAGCTTGACATAGCTAGATAGCTAGCTAACAAAACAACTAATGTTAGCTTGACATAGCTAGATAGCTAGCTTTCAAAACGACTAATGTTAGCTTGACATAGCTAGATAGCTAGCTAACATTAGATAGCCAGGTTGATGCAATCATGCAGCCAGCAGTTAACGTTAATCATTTTGACTCACTGAATAAATATGTTTGGCTAAAGAATAAAGGATAAAAGATAAAGAAGATGAAACTCTCTGGCCAAGGGGAGATTGATGTTCCTGAACAGATTAGTCAGCCAGTGTGTTCGTCCAGTAATGTTTATACCAGATGGACCAGATGGAGACCAGGACAACAACATTACTAGTTTAATGACGTAAAAATACAAATAAACACTGTTCCAGTCTACTGTCTATAGTGTTAAACCCTGCCTTGTTCCAGTCTACTGTCTATAGTGTTAAACCCTGCCTTGTTCCAGTCTACTGTCTATAGTGTTAAACCCTGCCTTGTTCCAGTCTACTGTCTATAGTGTTAAACCCTGCCTTGTTCCAGTCTACTGTCTATAGTGTTAAACCCTGCCTTGTTCCAGTCTACTGTCTATAGTGTTAAACCCTGTCTTGTTCCAGTCTACTGTCTATAGTGTTAAACCCTGCCTTGTTCCAGTCTACTGTCTATAGTGTTAAACCCTGCCTTGTTCCAGTCTACTGTCTATAGTGTTAAATGTAATCCAGTCTTGTTCCAGTCTCCTGTCTATAGTGTTAAATGTAACCCTGTCTATAGTGTTTAATGTAACCCTGTCTATAGTGTTTAATGTAACCCTATCTATAGTGTTTAATGTAACCCTGTCTATAGTGTTAAATGTAACCCTGTCTATAGTGTTACATGTAATCCTGTCTATAGTGTTACATGTAATCCTGTCTATAGTGTTTAATGTAACCCTGTCTATAGTGTTTAATGTAACCCTGTCTATAGTGTTTAATGTAACCCTGTCTATAGTGTTAAATGTAATCCTGTCTATAGTGTTTAATGTAACCCTGTCTATAGTGTTAAATGTAACCCTGTCTATAGTGTTAAATGTAACCCTGTCTATAGTGTTTAATGTAACCCTGTCTATAGTGTTAAATGTAACCCTATCTATATTGTTTAATGTAACCCTGTCTATAGTGTTAAATCACATGAACAAATAATGTTTTATGACATTGAAACCTTGTCTGTGTTTTAGATATTTCAGAGAGTCTTCAATGCTTTAAACATTGTGTGTGTATATAGAGTGAAATTAATATTAGAATAGTTAGATATTTTTTGTGGTGGTTTGAAAGTATAGTTGTCCATTGTATTTAACACTCAGCCCTGCTACAGTAGTTCACTGAAACTACAAGAGAAGGTCGTCCATTGTATTTAACACTCAGCCTTGCTACAGTAGTTCACTGAAACTACAAGAGAAGGTCGTCCATTGAATTTAACACCCAGCCCTGCTACAGTAGTTCACTGAAACTACAAGAGAAGGTCGTCCATTGTATTTAACACTCAGCCTTGCTACAGTAGTTCACTGAAACTACAAGAGAAGGTCGTCCATTGAATTTAACACCCAGCCCTGCTACAGTAGTTCACTGAAACTACAAGAGAAGGTCGTCCATTGAATTTAACACCCAGCCCTGCTACAGTAGTTCACTGAAACTACAAGAGAAGGTCGTCCATTGAATTTAACACCCAGCCCTACTACAGTAGTTCACTGAAACTACAAGAGAATATTGTCCATTGTATTTAACACTCAGCCTTGCTACAGTAGTTCACTGAAACTACAAGAGAAGGTCGTTGTAACACCCAGCCCTACTACAGTAGTTCACTGAAACTATACATTGTATTTAACACTCAGCCTACTACAGTAGTTCACTGAAACTACAAGAGAAGGTCGTCCATTGAATTTGTTGTCTTTCGGGGCTCTTTTGACATCAGATTCAGAATGATTTGTTTTGTGGGGGTTTGAAAAAAGGGGATTTGAAGACATCTTAGGACAGGAGTGTTTCCAATTCACCCGACAAGGAAACCTCCAGGCCCCATAGTCATAACACAGATGTAAAAGGGAAGATATCTATAATAATACTCTTTTGTCATAGCCTACGAATAGGACCCAGAGTTGGACCTGACCAGCTCATGAGATTCAGGGAAAAATCCAGGCCCCAGAGAGGACACGTACACTTTTGAACCTGTGGTGTCAACTCTGCACGCACGCACACACACACACACACAAATATGCAAATACACAACCTTTAGCTGAGGCGATGAAAAAAAGAGTTGACCCCTACAGGGAAAACCCTATGGAAAACCCTCTCTCCCACTTCCCATATCCTCACAAGGCCCACTAGTACAGCCAGAATGACGCAACGGAATGGGCGTGCCTCTGTCTGTCTTTATGTCACATGGTCCTATAGTAAGGAGCGGGCAGGCGAGGCTGTGTGTGGTCAGAACACCACTGTGAGTGGTCAGAGAGAACCACTGTGTGGTCAGAGAGAACCACTATGTGGTCAGAGAGAACCACTGTGTGGTCAGATAGAGCCACTGTGTGTGGTCAGAGAGAACAGCTGTGTGGTCAGAGAGAACCACTGTGTGTGGTCAGAGAGAACCACTAGGCATCTAGTGTGTTAATGTGGGTTAACTGCCTGTTCAGGGGTAGAACGACAAATTTGTTCCTTGTCAGCTCGGGGATTTGAACTTGCAACCTTTCGGTTACTAGTCCAACACTCTAACCACTAGGCTACCCTGCCGCCCCCTATGATGGGACTATACTAACCACTAGGCTACCCTGCCGCCCCCTATGATGGGACTATGCTAACCACTAGGCTACCCTGCCGCCCCCTATGATGGGACTATGCTACCCTGCCCCCCCTATGATGGGACTATACTAACCACTAGGCTACCCTGCCGCCCCCTATGATGGGACTATACTAACCACTAGGCTACCCTGCCGCCCCCTATGATGGGACTATGCTAACCACTAGGCTACCCTGCCCCCCCTATGATGGGACTATACTAACCACTAGGCTACCCTGCCACCACCTGCCGCCCCCTATGATGGGACTATACTAACCACTAGGCTACCCTGCCGCCCCCTATGATGGGACTATACTAACCACTAGGCTACCCTGCCACCCCCTATGATGGGACTATGCTACCCTGCCGCCCCCTATGATGGGACTATGCTAACCACTAGGCTACCCTGCCCCCCCTATGATGGGACTATGCTAACCACTAGGCTACCCTGCCGCCCCCTATGATGGGACTATGCTACCCTGCCCCCCATATGATGGGACTATGCTAACCACTAGGCTTCCCTGCCGCCCCCTATGATGGGACTATGCTACCCTGCCCCCCATATGATGGGACTATGCTAACCACTAGGCTTCCCTGCCGCCCCCTATGATGGGACTATGCTACCCTGCCCCCCCTATGATGGGACTATGCTACCCTGCCGCCCCCTATGATGGGACTATGCTACCCTGCCACCCCCTATGATGGGACTATGCTACCCTGCCCCCCCTATGATGGGACTATGCTACCCTGCCCCCCCTATGATGGGACTATGCTACCCTGCCCCCCCTATGATGGGACTATGCTACCCTGCCCCCCCTATGATGGGACTATGCTAACCACTAGGCTTCCCTGCCACCCCCTATGATGGGACTGTGGGATTAAAGCAGACTTGTGAGTTGTTGATCAGTGACAGAAGGAGCAGAGCAGCTAAGCTGATAAGATGACAAAAATAATGTTCCTGAATTACATTTTCTATCTCCTGCTAGAGGAAATGTATTGGAAATAAATCATTGCATCTCTACAGAGATTAAAGGTCCCTGCTACTACATTGAAGGAAGGTTGTGGGGTGGTTGTATGAATGTTGAAGGGAGGCTTGATTTGAGCCATTGCTAGACTGTGCAACATGCACATATCTAAACTATCTATCCACAGTGAGAGAGAGAGAGAGAGAGAGAGAGAGAGAGAGAGAGAGAGAGAGAGAGAGAGAGAGAGAGAGAGAGAGATGGAGGGGACATAGAGAGAGAGAGAGAGAGAGAGAAAGAAAGAGAGATGGAGGGGACATGGAGAGAGAGAGAGAGATAGAGGGGACATGGAGAGAGAGAGAGAGAGACAGAGAGAGAGATGGAGGGGACATAAAGAGAGAGAGAGAGAGAGAGAGAGAGACATAGAGAGAGAGAGAGAGAGAGAGAGACAGAGAGAGAGAGATGGAGGGGACATAGAGAGAGGGAGAGAGAGAGAGAGAGAGAGGACAGAGAGAGAGAGAGATGGAGGGGACAGAGAGAGAGAGAGAGACATAGAGAGAGAGAGAGAGAGAGACAGAGAGAGAGAGAGACAGAGAGAGAGAGAGATGGAGGGGACATAGAGAGAGAGAGAGAGAGACAGACAGAGAGAGAGAGAGATGGAGGGGACAGAGAGAGAGAGAGAGAGAGCGAGAGTGAGAGAGAGAGAGAGACAGAGAGAGAGAGAGAGAGATGGGGGGACATAGAGAGAGAGAGACAGAGAGAGAGAGAAAGAGAGAAAGAAGCAGCAAGATTTGTGACCTGTTGCCACGAGAAAAGGGCAACCAGTGAAGAACAAACACCATTGTAAATAAAACCCATATTTATGCTTCTTTATTTTCCCTTGTGTACTTTAACCATTTGTACATTGTTACAACACTGTATATATATATAATATGACATTTGTAATGTCTTTATTGTTTTGAAACTTCTGTATGTGTAATGT
Organism: Oncorhynchus clarkii lewisi; assembly: GCF_045791955.1. Classification (NCBI taxonomy): domain Eukaryota; kingdom Metazoa; phylum Chordata; class Actinopteri; order Salmoniformes; family Salmonidae; genus Oncorhynchus; species Oncorhynchus clarkii. The sequence continues at coordinate 39,729,825 of NC_092175.1, read as the reverse complement.
TTACTGTTAATTTTTATTGTTTATTTCACTTTTGTATATTATCTACCTCACTTGCTTTGGCAATGTTAACACATGTTTCCCATGCCAATAAAGCCCTTGAATTGAATTGAATTGAATTGAATTGAAATTGAGAGCGAGAGAGAGAGAGAGAGAGAGAGAGAGAGAGAGAGAGAGAGAGAGAGAGAGAGAGAGAGAGACAGGACAACAACACAATTAGACCCAAGCAAATCATGAGAAAACAAAAATATAATTACTTGACACATTGGAAAGAATTAACAAAAAAACAGAGCAAACTAGAATGCTATTTGGCCCTAAACAGAGAGTACACAGTGGCAGAATACCTGACCACTGTGACTGACCCAAACTTAAGAAAGGCTTTGACTATGTACAGACTCAGTGAGCATAGCCTTGCTATTGAGAAAGACCAACGTAGGCAGACATGGCTCTCAAGAGAAGACAGGCTATGTGCTCACTGCCCACAAAATGAGGTGGAAACTGAGCTGCACTTCCTAACCTCCTGCCCAATGTATGACCATATTAGAGAGACATATTTCCCTCAGATTACACAGATCCACAAAGAATTCGAAAATAAACCCCATTTTGATAAACTCCCATATCTACTGGGTGAAATACCACAGTGTGCCATCACAGCAGCAAGATTTGTGACCTGTTGCCACCAGAAAAGGGCAACCAGTGAAGAACAAACACCATTGTAAATACAACCCATATTTATGCTTATTTATTTTCCCTTGTATACCTTAACCATTTGTACATTGTTACAACACTGTTTATATATATAAATAATATGACATTTGTAATGTCTTTATTGTTTTGAAACTTCTGTATGTGTAATGTTTACTGTTAATTTGTATTGTTTATTTCACTTTATATATTCACTTTATATATTATCTACCTCACTTGCTTTGGCAATGTTAACACATGTTTCCCATGCCAATAAAGCCCTTGAATTGAATTGAATTGAATTGAATTGAGAGAGAGACAAAGACAGAGAGAGAGACAGAGAGAGAGAAGAGAGAGACAGAGACAGAGGGAGAGAGAGACAGAGACAGACAGAGATAGAGATAGACAGAGAGAAAGACAGACAGAGATAGAGATTAGACAGAGAGAAAGACAGACAGAGAAAGAGAGAGACAGAGAGAGACAGAGAGAGACAGAGAGAAAGACAGACAGAGAGAGAGAGAGAGACAGAGAGAGACAGAGAGAGACAGAGAGAAAGACAGACAGAGATAGAGATAGACAGAGAGAAAGACAGACAGAGATAGAGATAGACAGAGAGAAAGACAGACAGAGAGAGAGAGAGAGACAGAGAGAGACAGAGAGAGACAGAGAGAAAGACAGACAGAGAGAGAGAGAGAGACAGAGAGAAAGACAGACAGAGATAGAGAGAGACAGAGAGAGACAGAGAGAAAGACAGACAGAGAGAGAAAGACAGACAGAGGGAGAGAGAGAGACAGAGAGAAAGACAGACAGAGATAGAGAGAGACAGAGAGAGACAGAGAGAAAGACAGACAGAGAGAGAGAGAGAGACAGAGAGAAAGACAGACAGAGATAGAGAGAGACAGAGAGAGACAGAGAGAAAGACAGACAGAGAGAGAAAGACAGACAGAGGGAGAGACAGAGAGAGAGAAAGACAGACAGAGATAGAGAGAGACAGAGAGAGACAGAGAGAAAGACAGACAGAGAGAGAAAGACAGACAGAGGGAGAGAGAGACGTGTCTTTAGTATTGGTTTTCTCTCTGCTACAACTTCTATAGTATAAGTCTGTAGTCCCTACATGGTGCATATAGGCCCTTCAATCAGACAGCCAACAGAGTGAATGTGAAAATGTGAATAGGATCTAACATACTACAATATAATATCTTCAGATGTAGGCTGGCACACAGACCACACACACACACACACACACACACACACACACACACACACACACACACACACACACACACACACACACACACACACACACACACACACACACACACACACACACACACACACACACACACACACACACACACACACACGGCAGGCGTGGACAAACAGACACACAAACACACGGTAGGCACAGACACACACACACACACACCCTCCTGTGAGGTTGATAGTGTCATCACCCCTGACCTCCCAGCAGCCTCTGGAGGGTCATTACCCAAACTACACCTCTTCCTGCTGGACTATCAGTGACAGTAACGTGACCTGGGTCTAGTGGTGCCACACACACACACACTACACACTACACACACGCACACACACACACACACAAATACACACACACACACACACACACACACACACACACACACACACACACACACACACACACACACACACACACACGCTAACACGTAAACACTTTGGCCCGAGTAAAACACACAGAATGTCACCCTGTCGCCACGATAACTCCCTGTGGTCGCCATGACGCCTGTGCCTGTCAATCAGAAAGGACACATTCCAAGGTGTAACAACAACAGCCAAAGGCTCATTCATCTTAGAAAGATGCTCTTTTAAACCTAGCCTGGTCTCCGATCGTTTTGTGCTGTTATGCCAACTCCCACATAGGAACCAGGCTATCCTTCTCCATGTGTCTATGGATCGGCGCCTGGGATCTGAATAAAGCTATAAGCTATACACTGGCCAGTTTATTAGGTACACCAAAATGGTTGGCTCCTACAGACAGTGAGTCACGTGGATCCAATGGATCATGGTTCCTGTTGCGTCGTGCTGATGACAGAGTCAGGATTTGGTGTAAACAGCGTGAGTCCATGGCCCCATCCTGCCTGGTGTTAATGGTACAGGCTGGTGGCGTTGGTATAATGGTCTGGCCCCATCCTGACTGGTGGCGTTGGTATAATGGTCTGGCCCCATCCTGCCTGGTGTTAATGGTACAGACTGGTGGCGTTGGTATAATGGTCTGGCCCCATCCTGACTGGTGGCGTTGGTATAATGGTCTGGCCCCATCCTGCCTGGTGTTAATGGTACAGACTGGTGGCGTTGGTATAATGGTCTGGCCCCATCCTGTCTGGTGTTAATGGTACAGACTGGTGGCGGTGGTATAATGGTCTGGCCCCATCCTGCCTGGTGGCGTTGGTATAATGGTCTGGCCCCATCCTGCCTGGTGGCGTTGGTATAATGGTCTGGCCCCATCCTGCCTGGTGTTAATGGTACAGACTGGTGGCGGTGGTATAATGGTCTGGCCCCATCCTGCCTGGTGTTAATGGTACAGACTGGTGGCGTTGGTATAATGGTCTGGCCCCATCCTGTCTGGTGTTAATGGTACAGACTGGTGGCGGTGGTATAATGGTCTGGGCCCATCCTGTCTGGTGTTAATGGTACAGACTGGTGGCGTTGGTATAATGGTCTGGCCCCATCCTGTCTGGTGTTAATGGTACAGACTGGTGGCGGTGGTATAATGGTCTGGCCCCATCCTGTCTGGTGTTAATGGTACAGACTGGTGGCGTTGGTATAATGGTCTGGCCCCATCCTGCCTGGTGTTAATGGTACAGACTGGTGGCGGTGGTATAATGGTCTGGCCCCATCCTGCCTGGTGTTAATGGTACAGACTGGTGGCGTTGGTATAATGGTCTGGCCCCATCCTGCCTGGTGGCGTTGGTATAATGGTCTGGCCCCATCCTGCCTGGTGGTGGTGGTATAATGGTCTGGCCCCATCCTGTCTGGTGTTAATGGTACAGACTGGTGGCGTTGGTATAATGGTCTGGCCCCATCCTGCCTGGTGTTAATGGTACAGGCTGGTGGCGTTGGTATAATGGTCTGGCCCCATCCTGCCTGGTGGCGTTGGTATAATGGTCTGGCCCCATCCTGTCTGGTGTTAATGGTACAGACTGGTGGCGGTGGTATAATGGTCTGGCCCCATCCTGCCTGGTGGCGTTGGTATAATGGTCTGGCCCCATCCTGTCTGGTGTTAATGGTACAGACTGGTGGCGGTGGTATAATGGTCTGGCCCCATCCTGACTGCTGGCGTTGGTATAATGGTCTGGCCCCATCCTGCCTGGTGTTAATGGTACAGACTGGTGGCGGTGGTATAATGGTCTGGCCCCATCCTGCCTGGTGGTAATGGTACAGACTGGTGGCGTTGGTATAATGGTCTGGCCCCATCCTGTCTGGTGTTAATGGTACAGACTGGTGGCGTTGGTATAATGGTCTGGGGAATGATTTCCTGGCACACGTTAGGTCCCTTGATACCAATTGAGCAACATTACCAAGCGCCCAAAGAATTCAGGCTGTTGTGGAGGCAAAGGGAGGTCCGACCCGGTTCTAGATAAGTGTACCTAGTAAACGGCCAGCGATATTAACATAGCACAGCATATCAACCTTTTCCAAGTCTCTTCACAGGCTCTGGTCCCAATACCGTAAGGTCAAGGTTCATTCTTCCTGTCTCCATATACAGTACAATAATCAATGTATTGATAATCAATTGATCTCAATTTGAATCGATGAGTGAAAATGGCAGAAGACATCTTAGCACACATTCTGGTGTAGATGTTTACTACTGTAGCTGCATGTAGCCTGATAACCTTACAATACAGCATCAGACCATGTGACCATGGTAGGAACGTCCTGGAAAGTTGAAACATTCACAACAGAACACATTATATCACTGCCTGTCTTATCAACCACAGACAGTCTGTCTGTCTGTCTGTCTGTCTGTCTGTCTGTCTGTCTGTCTGTCTGTCTGTCTGTCTGTCTGTCTGCCAGTCTGTCTGTCTGTCTGTCTGTCTGTCTGTGCGTGTGTGTGTGTGTGTGTTTGTGTGTGTTTACTTCAGGGCGGTTGAGGTTTGACACACACACACCAGATAAAGAGGTCATCTTACCTTCTGATTGGCTGGTCATCCTGTTTTCACCCTGACAGGAGACAGAGACAGAGAGACGATGAGTGTCACACACGCACACACACACACACACACACACACACACACACACACACACACACACACACACACACACACACACACACACACACACACACACACACACACACACACACACACACACACACACACACACACAGTGTGTGATCCAGTGTAATAAATATTTATATTAAACAGTATATTCTTCCAGTCTGATGGTTCAGTGTCTATCAGGTATATTGAGTACATCCCAAATGGCACCCTATTCCCTATGAAGTGCCCTCCTTTTGACCAGGGCCCATAAGGCTCTACATAGGGTACAGGCTGCCATTTGAGACAGACTCATAGTCAACCAAACCAACCTCTATTACATGGCTTCAGTGGGATTATGCTGCACAGGGGAGAAGTACTGGATGTTGTTCTTGGAGGGGCTGTGTGTGTGTGTGTGTGTGTGTGTGTGTGTGTGTGTGTGTGTGTGTGTGTGTGTGTGTGTGTGTGTGTGTGTGTGTGTGTGTGTGTGTGTGTGTGTGTGTATATGTGTGTGTATGTGTGTGTGTGTATATGTGTGTGTGTGTGTGTGTGTGTGTGTGTGTGTGTGTGTATGTGTGTGTGTGTGTGTGTGTGTGTGTGTGTGTGTGTGTGTGTGTGTGTGTGTGTGTGTGTGTGTGTGTGTGTGTGTGTGCGTGTGTGTGTGTGTGTGATGGGTTTGACAGAGAATCATAACATGTCTTACGGTTCTCCGTCTGTAGTGGAGGTGTGAGGGGGAGTGTAGGGAGGAGCGGATCAGGGGTCTGCTGCGGGCCAGGGGACGAGAACGTCGTCTGGAGCTGGACACGCTGCTCTCTGGGGGTCTGTTTGAAGGCCTGGAGGTATTGTGGTCGTGGACCAGGCCTCTGCTTATCATCCTTCCCAGTGCAGGAGCACTCTGAGGGGGCAGAGAGAGGCGTGAGAAGGGGGTACGTCCATGGGACATGGAACAGAAGTATACTCATAACAAACAAATTCAGACACCTCATTTCTGTGCTGTCCTTCTATTGTCCTTCTATTGTCCTTCTATTGCTTTTGTCAGTCTATCCCTGTCCTTCCTGCTCCTTCCCTCTCCCCCGCTCCTCTCCTTCATTCTCCTTCCCTCTCCCTCGCTCATTCTCCTTCCCTCGCTCCTCTCCTTCCTTCCTCCTTCCCTCTCCCTCGCTCCTCTCCTTCCTTCCTCCTTCCCTCTCCCTCGCTCCTCTCCTTCCTTCCTCCTTCCCTCTCCCTCTCTCTTCTCCTTCCTTCTCCTTCCCTCTCCCCCGCTCATTCTCCTTCCCTCCTTCCCTCTCCCTCGCTCCTCTCCTTCCTTATCCTTCTCTCTCCCTCGCTCCTCTCCTCTCCTCCTCCTTCTCCTCTCCCTCGCTCCTCTCCTCCTTCCCTCTCCCTCGCTCCTCTCCTTCTGCTTCCCTCTCCCTCGCTCTTATCCTTCCTTCTCCTTCCATCTCCCCCGCTCCTCTCCTTCCTTCTCCTTCTCTCTCCCTCGCTCCTCTCCTTCCTCCTCCTTCCCTCTCCCTCGCTCCTCTCCTTCCTTCCTCTCCTTCCCTCTCCCTCCCTCGCTCCTCTCCTTCCCCTCCTTCCCTCTCCCTCCCTCGCTCCTCTCCCTCGCTCCTCTCCTTCCTTCCTCATTCCCTCTCCCTCGCTCCTCTCCTTCCTTCCTCCTTGCCTCTCCCTCGCTCTTATCCTTCCTTCTGCTTCCCTCTCCCTCGCTCTTATCCTTCCTTCTCCTTCCCTCTCCCTCGCTCCTCTCCATCCTTCTCCTTCCCTCTCCCTCGCTCTTATCCTTCCTTCTCCTTCCCTCTCCCTCGCTCTTATCCTTCCTTCTACTTCCCTCTCCCTCGCGCCTCTCCATCCTTCTCCTTCCCTCTCCCTCGCTCTTATCCTTCCTTCTCCTTCCCTCTCCCTCGCGCCTCTCCTTCCTTCTCCTTCCCTCTCCCTCGCTCCTCTCCTTCCTTCTCCTTCCCTCTCCCTCGCTCCTCTCCTTCCTTCTCCTTCCCTCTCCCTCCCTCGCTCCTCTCCTTCCTTCTCCTTCCCTCTCCCTCCCTCGCTCCTCTCCCTCGCTCCTCTCCTTCCTTCCTCCTTCCCTCTCCCTCGCTCCTCTCCTTCCTTCCTCCTTCCCTCTCCCTCGCTCTTATCCTTCCTTCTCCTTCCCTCTCCCTCGTTCTTATCCTTCCTTCTCCTTCCCTCTCCCCCGCTCCTCTCCTTCCTTCTCCTTCCCTCTCCCTCGCTCCTCTCCTTCCTTCTCCTTCCCTCTCCCTCCCTCGCTCCTCTCCTTCCTTCTCCTTCCCTCTCCCTCCCTCGCTCCTCTCCCTCGCTCCTCTCCTTCCTTCCTCATTCCCTCTCCCTTGCTCTTATCCTTCCTTCTGCTTCCCTCTCCCTCGTTCTTATCCTTCCTTCTCCTTCCCTCTCCCTCGCGCCTCTCCTTCCTTCTCCTTCCCTCTCCCTCGCTCTTATCCTTCCTTCTCCTTCCCTCTCCCTCGCTCCTCTCCTTCCTTCTCCTTCCCTCTCCCTCCCTCGCTCCTCTCCCTCCCTCCTCTCCTTCCTTCCTGCTCCCTCTCCCTCGCTCCTCTCCTTCCTTCCTCCTTCCCTCTCCCTCACTCTTATCCTTCCTTCTCCTTCCCTCTCCCTCGCTCCTCTCCTTCCTTCTCCTTCCCCTCCCTCCCTCGCTCCTCTTCCCTCCTCTCCTTCCTTCCTGCTTCCCTCTCCCTTGCTCCTCTCCTCGCTCCTCTCCTCTCGCTCCTCTCCTTCCTTCTCCTTCCCTCTCCCTCGCTCTTATCCTTCCTTCTCCTTCCCTCTCCCCCGCTCCTCTCCTTCCTTCTCCTTCCCTCTCCCTCGCTCCTCTCCTTCCCTCCTCCCTCTCCCTCGCTCCTCTCCTTCCTTCTCCTTCCCTCTCCCTCCCTCGCTCCTCTCCCTCGCTCCTCTCCTTCCTTCTCCTTCCCTCTCCCTCGCTCTTATCCTTCCTTCTCCTTCCCTCTCCCTCGCTCCTCTCCTTCCTTCCTCCTTCCCTCTCCCCCGCTCCTCTCCTTCCTTCCTCCTTCCCTCTCCCCCGCTCTTATCCTTCCTTCTCCTTCCCTCTCCCTCGCTCTTATCCTTCCTTCTCCTCCTCTCCCCCGCTCCTCTCCTTCCTTCTCCTTCCCTCTCCCCCGCTCCTCTCCTTCCTTCCTCCTTCCCTCTCCCTCCCTCGCTCCTCTCCTTCCTTCTCCTTCCCTCTCCCTCGCTCCTCTCCTTCCTTCTCCTTCCCTCTCCTCTCCTTCCTTCTCCTTCCCTTGCTCCTCTCCTTCCTTCCTCCTTCCCTCTCCCTCGCTGCTCTCCTTCCCTCTCCCCCGCTCCTCTCCTTCCTTCTCCTCCCCACCCACGCACGCACGCATACGCACACATGCACACACACACACACACACACACACACACACACACACACACACACACACACACACACACACACACACACACACACACACACAAAGAAAAATAGACAGAAACAGAGAGCCTCCCACTTCAGTCCTTCATGAAAACCTTCACCATAACTCTTCATTAGAACCCTGATTAGATTCCGGGAGTGGAAAACCCAGCTCTGGGAAAAGCCTGGCTTTTGAAAAAACTCTTCTCGTTATGGAAGAACACAGGGGCAGGACTCTTGTTAATTTCATTATGAAGGGGGAGGAGAGGAGGAGATGAATGGGCAGATCATGAAGAAAGGGAGAGAGAGAGAGAGAGAGAGAGAATGGTTAGTGAAGACCATAGAGAGAGGGGAGAGGAAGGAATGGACAGACCATAGAGAGAGGGGAGGGGAGGGGGGAAGAAGAATGGACAGACCAAAGAGAGAGGAGAAGAGAGGAATGGACAGATCATATGGGGAGGGGAGGGGAGGGGAGGGGAGGCGAGGGGAGGGGAGGGGAGGAATGGACAGACAAATAAAAGGCTGATTGATGTTAAGTATTGTAATATATCTCTGTATTAACAGCTGATAGGACTGTCCTTTGTGTGGAGGGTAGGTCAGGGGTCACAGAGAGGACTGTCCTTAGTGTGGAGGGTACACGGTAGGTCAGGGGTTCACAGAGAGGACTGTCCTTTGTGTGGAGGGTACACGGTAGGTCAGGGGTCACAGAGAGGACTGTCCTTTGTGTGGAGGGTACACGGTAGGTCAGGGGTCACAGAGAGGACTGTCCTTTGTGTGGAGGGTACACGGTAGGTCAGGGTACACGGTAGGTCAGGGGTCACAGAGAGGACTGTCCTTTTGGAGGGTACACGGTAGGAGGGGTCACAGAGAGGACGGTGGAGGTACACAGTAGGTCAGGGATCACAGAGAGGACTGTCCTTCGTGTGGAGGGTACACGGTAGGTCAGGGGTCACAGAGAGGACTGTCCTTTGTGTGGAGGGTACACAGTAGGTCAGGGACAACAGAGAGGACTGTCCTTCGTGTGGAGGGTACACGGTAGGTCAGGGACAACAGAGAGGACTGTCCTTTGTGTGGAGGGTACACGGTAGGTCAGGGGTCACAGAGAGGACTGTCCTTTGTGTGGAGGGTACACGGTAGGTCAGGGGTCATAGAGAGGACTGTCCTTCGTGTTGAGGGTACACGGTAGGTCAGGGGTCACAGAGAGGACTGTCCTTCGTGTGGAGGGTACACGGTAGGTCAGGGGTCACAGAGAGGACTGTCCTTCGTGTGGAGGGTACACGGTAGGTCAGGGGTCACAGAGAGGACTGTCCTTTGTGTGGAGGGTACACGGTAGGTCAGGGACAACAGAGAGGACTGTCCTTTGTGTGGAGGGTACATGGTAGGTCAGGGGTCACAGAGAGGACTGTCCTTTGTGTGGAGGGTACACGGTAGGTCAGGGACAACAGAGAGGACTGTCGGTGTGATTCTCTGAGATGAAGAAGTTTTGGATATGAGGTCTATCAGTCTGTGTTTATTTCCTTCATATTGCCTCTGTAAACTCTATAAGGGATTTAGGCCTGGGTTGCTGTGGACTAAGCACGATATGACAAATGCATTTGTATAAAGTGCTAAACAAATCAAATGTGATTGTTTGGTTAAGTTAAGTAAAGCTAACCTGCCAACAGCCAAGTCAAGCATGTAGTTCAGTATTTTTCACCTTTATTTACTGCCAGGTAGGTTGCCAGGTCGGTCCTCAGAAACATATGTATTTGATGGAGGAGAACCTAAAATGCTGAGGATTCTTGATTTGCATTGCTGCTGGTGTGCTGGGTTGCCAGATTGGCACAATATAAAGATTGTTTCAAACATTTAGGGAATCCTGAAGATTGTTGCTGTTGGTTAGTTGGTTGTTTGTGTAACAGCTTCCGTCCCTCTCCTCGCCCCTACCTGGGCTCGAACCAGGGACCCTCTGCACACATCGACATCAGCTACCCTCGAAGCGTCGTTACCCATCGCTCCACAAAAGCCACGGCCCTTTCAGAGCAAAGGGGAACCACTACTTCAAGGTCTCAGAGCAAGTGACCTCACCGATTTGAAACGCTATTTAGCGCTGCACCACCGCAAACTAACTGGCCATTTCACATCCGTTACATATGGACGGTTGGTTAGCTGGTTGGTTAGCTGGTTTGTTAGCTGGTTGGTTAGCTGGTTGGTTGGTTAGTTGGCTGGTTAGCTGGTTGGTTGGTTAGTTGGCTGGTTAGCTGGTTGGTTGGTTGGTTGGTTAGCTGGATTGCTGGTTGGTTGGTTAGCTGGATAGCTGGTTGGTTGATTAGCTGGTTGGTTGGTTAGCTAGTTTGTTGGTTGGTTACCTGGTTAGCTGGCTGGTTGGTTGGTTAGCTGGTTGGTTGGTTGGTTAGCTGGTTGGTTGGTTAGCTGTTTGGTTGATTAGCTGGTTGGTTGGTTGGTTGGTTCGCTGGATAGCTGATTTGTTGGTTAGCTTGTTGGTTAGCTGGTTGGTTGGTTAGTTGGGTTAGCAGGTTGGTTAGCTGGTTAGTTGGGTTGGAACTGTACTCTACTGTGTTGCCAGATTGGTTGAAGTTACGAGTTCCCCTCGTTAAGGGATTAATGCTGAGTTTCCGCCTGGAAGCCAGATGAAGGCAGACCAAAACACACACACTGCATACCCCACCCCCCACACCCACCACACACAGACAGATTTATACAAACATTTAATGATGGAAAACAACAGGTTTGGGTTGCATCCAAACAATTACTGTTAATTAATTCAACCATAGATTAAACTGAGGCAGAATAGTTGTCTGCACGCATGGCAACATGCTGGCTGAGGAAGATGTGTGTGTGTGTGTGTGTGTGTGTGTGTGTGTGTGTGTGTGTGTGTGTGTGTGTGTGTGTGTGTGTGTGACTGTATGTCTGTGTTCTATCAGACTGTCTGTGGTCTATCAGACTGTATGTCTGTGTTCTATCAGACTGTCTGTGTTCTATCAGACTGTATGTCTGTGTTCTATCAGACTGTCTGTGTTCTATCAGACTGTCTATGTTCTATCAGACTGTCTGTGTTCTATCAGACTGTATGTCTGTGTTCTATCAGACTGTCTGTGTTCTATCAGACTGTATGTCTGTGTTCTATCAGACTGTATGTGTTCTATCAGACTGTCTGTGTTCTATCGGACTTACCAGTTCTGGTTGTTGTGTTTCTGGTTGGTCGTTGTCAGAGTGGGAGGAGCTAGCAGCACTGAGTGCTTCCTGTATGTCCAGATTGAGCTGATCCAACTTCCTCATCAGCTGACTCATAGAATCACACCACGGGGACCGTGCCTGGGACAGAGACACCGACAGAGACAACGACAGAGAGAGAGAGAGAGAGAGAGAGAGAGAGACACACACACACACACACACACACACACACACACACACACACACACACACACACACACACACACACACACACACACACACACACACACACACACACACACACACACACACACACACACACACACACGTTATAATGTGACCAGATTAAGCCCCAAAAAAGCCTGGCACACAAACACGGAGTGGGCCATACACAATGCAAACAGAGGAGGCTGGTAGAGGAGGTTGGTAGAGGAGGTTGGTAGAAGAGGCTGGAGGAGGAGGCTGGTAGAGGAGGCTGGTAGAAGAGGCTGGTAGAAGAGTCTGGTAGAGGAGACTGGTAGAGGAGGCTGGTAGAGGAGACTGGTAGAGGAGACTGGTAGAAGAGGCTGGTAGAGGAGACTGGTAGAGGAGACTGGTAGAGGAGGCTGGTAGAGGAGACTGGTAGAGGAGGCTGGTAGAGGAGACTGGTAGAGGAGACTGGTAGAAGAGGCTGGTAGAGGAGACTGGTAGAGGAGACTGGTAGAGGAGTCTGGTAGAGGAGACTGGTAGAGGAGGCTGGTAGAAGAGGCTGGTAGAAGGGACTGGTAGAGGAGGCTGGTAGAAGAGGCTGGTAGAGGAGACTGGTAGAGGAGGCTGGTAGAGGAGGCTGGTAGAGGAGGCTGGTATAGGAGACTGGTAGAGGAGGCTGGTAGAGGAGACTGGTAGAGGAGGCTGGTAGAGGAGGTTGGTAGAAGAGGCTGGTGGAGGATGCTGGTAGAGGATGCTGGAGGAAGAGACTGGTAGAGGAGGCTGGTAGAGGAGACTGGTAGAGGAGGCTGGTAGAGGAGGCTGGTAGAGGAGACTGGTAGAGGAGACTGGTAGAGGAGGCTGGTAGAGGAGACTGGTAGAGGAGACTGGTAGAGGAGGCTGGTAGAGGAGACTGGTAGAGGAGGCTGGTAGAGGAGACTGGTAGAGGAGACTGGTAGAGGAGGCTGGTGGAAGAGGCTGGTAGAGGAGACTGGTAGAGGAGACTGGTAGAAGAGGCTGGTAGAGGAGACTGGTAGAGGAGGTTGGTAGAGGAGGCTGGTAGAAGAGGCTGGTGGAGGATGCTGGTAGAGGATGCTGGAGGAGGAGGCTGGTAGAGGAGGCTGGTAGAAGAGACTGGTAGAGGAGGCTGGTAGAAGAGGCTAGAGCCCATTCCTCTGTGGATAAACTACAGTTGAAACACACTGATGCTTTCAGAGCCCAGTCATCTGTTGATAAACTGAGGTTGGAGGGAGACATTAACATTTCATAAACTATGAAAGAGATGCACTGTGAGTGAGTAGAAGTGTGTGTGTGTGTGTTGCCATTCATAGCCAATTGAAATTCCCCTACTCCACGTCTGCTCCCCTCCCTCTTCTCCCCCCCCTCTTCTCCTTCTCCCTCTGTCCTCTCCCTCCCTCACCCCCCCCCCTCCCCCCCCCACCCTCACCCTCCTATCTTCCCCAGCAGGTTATAAATAGCATCCACGGTACAGAGTCGGTCCGCTGTGTCTCTGTAGGAATCTGGAGATCTGGGGTCGCAGGCTCACAGGAAATGGCTTGCCCGCCAAATCATAAAGGAAGATATTTCACAAAATGGTCGACACGATCAGAGTAGTAGGGCTGGGAATGTGGGGTACTTGTTGGTGTGTGTGCGTGTGCGTGTGTGTGTGTGTGTGCATGCGTGCGTGTGTGTGTGTGTGTGTGCGATTGCACGCGTAAACCAGCTCCTCAAAGAGACCCGATGTGCTGCTATCTGCCCCTAAGAACTCTGGGGTTGAAACAAAGAAACTTTCAACGTTCATTTCCTGGAGGACCGACCAGTGAACAAGTACCTCACTCAGTCAGGTGACCAATCAGGGCCTGGAGAGAGAGAGAGAGAGAGAGAAAGGGCTGGGGAATTGAAGTTAAGTTTTCAAAACCAATCTTCAACATCCCTGTTAGTGGCAGCGATGGCTAGATTTAAAGGGTAACCATGTTGGAGTTAGATCTCTCTCTGACTCTCTGTCCCTCTACACTCCATCAAATACCCTCCCACAATCCTCTCATTCAGTAGGTGTCCCCTCAGCCCTAAAGGTTGATGGAGGAGGGAACATGGGAGGGAGGGAGGGAGGGAGGGAGGGAGGGAGGGAGGGAGGGAGGGAGGGAGGGAGGGGGAGGGAGGGAGGGAGGGAGGGGGACACACACACACACACCTCTGGTGTAACCAGTCTAATTTACTACTAACCAGTCTTATTTACTACTAACCAGTCTTATTTACTACTAACCAGTCTAATTTACTACTAACCAGTCTTATTTACTACTAACCAGTTAATTTACTACTAACCAGTCTTATTTACTACTAACCAGTCTTATGTACTACTAACAAGTCTAATTTACTACTAACCAGTCTTATTTACTACTAACCAGTTAATTTACTACTAACCAGTCTAATTTACTACTAACCAGTCTTATTTACTACTAACCAGTCTTATTTACTACTAACCAGTCTATTTTTCTACTAACCAGTCTTATTTACTACTAACCAGTCTAATTTACTACTAACCAGTCTTATTTACTACTAACCAGTCTTATTTACTATTAACCCGTCTTATTTACTACTAACCAGTCTTATTTACTACTAACCAGTCTAATTTACTACTAACCAGTCTTATTTACTATTAACCAGTCTTATTTACTACTAACCAGTCTTATTTACTACTAACCAGTCTAATTTACTACTAACCAGTCTTATTTACTATTAACCAGTCTTATTTACTACTAACCAGTCTTATTTACTACTAACCAGTCTTATTTACCATTAACCAGTCTTATGTACTACTAACCAGTCTTATTTACTAACTCTTCTTTACTGACTACTACTAGTTACTAAACTGATTCCACCCTGACTAGTCATTCTGACAGACATGGATAACCATAACAGAGTAACAGACATCCTAAGAATGTTGGGCTCTGGCTCTGCTCCAGGGGAGAACGACTCTCCCTCTCAATGAATGGAAGTTTCATGGCCGATCGAGGTACTGCAGGCATTGTTTGCAGAAAACAGGATCTACCATTATAGTGAATGGAAAAAATGGCAATCTTTGTGTTAAATCTTGATACCAATAATTACTTCTAATACACAAGATGTATGTTCCTTGAACTGATTATTTTAAAATCACACACAGAAGAAGTTATGAGGATCATTTAGTTGCTAACGCCAGCCTGCAGTACCCCGGTCGGCCTACAATTAGAGGGGGCAGCACTGAGCTAGACTGCAACGTCACTTCCTGGAGTAGCTCAAACACCATCCTATGACTTCATGAGACCTCATCTTATTAACTGACGTCATTTGTCTTCAACCCACTACTGGGTCTTCACATAGGAACGAATGGTGTCGATGGCCCCACACACAGAGACGTCCAGACACAAACAGTTTTCTCTTCACTCTGTCAATCACTGACTTTAAAACCCTGGTCTGCATCTGATATGGAACCCTGTAGTGCAGTAGTCTTTTAACGGCCCAGAGCACTATTGAGACCCTATTCCCTATATAGTGCACTACTTTAGACTAGAGTCTATGGGTCTTGGTCAAAAGTAGTGCACTATATAGGGAATAGGGTGCCATAGGCCTCTGGTCTAAAGTAGTGCACAATATAGGGAATAGGGTGCCATAGGCATCTGGTCTAAAGTAGTGCACTATATATAGAGAATAGGGTGCAAGGCACTCAGAACACTATTACTATACAGAATATATATATACTATTACTATACAGAATATATATATACTATTACTATACAGAATATATATATACTATTACTATACAGAATATATATATACTATTACTATACAGAATATATATATACTATTACTATACAGAAGAAAATCATACACTGTTATCCAAATATAAAGACACACACACACCACAAACACACACACACGCCACACACACACCACACACACACCACACACACACCACAAATACACCACACACCACAAATACACCACACACACTACACACCACACTACACACACACACAACACACCACACACACACCACACACCTCACACACACCACACACACACACACACACACCACAATACACCACACATACACCACACCCACACACCACAATACACCACACACACACCACACACCACACACCACACATACACCACACACCACACACACACACCACACACACACCACACACACACACCACACACACACCACACACCACACACACCCCACACACCACACACACCACACACACCACACATACACCACACACCACACACACACACACCACACACCACACACCACACACCACACATACACCACACATACACCACACACCACAAATACACCACACACACACCACACACCACACACCACACCACACATACACACACCACACATACACCACACACCACACACACCACACATACACCACACACCACACACACACCACACATACACACACACCACACATACACCACACACCACACACACACACCACACATACACCACACACACACCACACATACACCACACACCACACACACACACACCACACACACACCACACACACACCACACACCGCACATACACCACACACCACAAATACACCACACACACTACACACCACACTACACACACACACAACACACCACACACACACCTCACACACTACACACACCACACACACACAAAACGTCCTTTCATGACGAGCCAGCACTAAACAACACTGTGCCAGAGGAGAACAGATTTAGGAAAATGTGCAAGTGGAACGTTAGGATATTCTGCCAGTGGAACGTTAGGAGAACCTGCCAGTGGAACGTTAGGAGAACCTGCCAGTGGAACGTTAGGAGAACCTGCCAGTGGAACGTTAGGAGAACCTGCCAGTGGAACGTTAGGAGAGCCTGCCAGTGGAACGTTAGGAGAACCTGCCAGTGGAACGTTAGGAGAACGTGCCAGGAGCCCCGGCCGGACCTCGATGACAGGTGTGAGAATGTGGTCAGGAGCACACTCACACTCAAAGAACGCCTGCTGGCACATTGCATGCTGGGAGCTGGGAATGCCAGGGCTGACCAGAGAAAAATGAGCGGAATTCGAGTATGCCGGCCAAACCAAACACACACACACCACACACACACCACACATACACCACACATACCACACACCACACACACACCACACATACACCACACACCACACACCACACACACACCACACACACCACACACCACACACCACACATACACCACACACCACACATACACCACACATACACCACACACCCCAAATACACCACACACACCACACACACCACACACCACAAATACACCACACACACCACACACACCACACACCACAAATACACCACACACCACACACACCACACACACCACACACCACAAATACACCACACACACACCACACACACACCACACACACCACACCACACACCACAAATACACCACACACACCACACACCACACACACACCACACACCACAAATACACCACAAATACACCACACACCACACACACACACACACACACACACACACACACCACACATACACCACAAATACACCACACACACACACACACCACACACCACAAATACACCACACACACCACACACCACACACACTACACATACCACACACACACACACACACACACACACACAACATCCTTTCATGACGAGCCAGCACTAAACAACACTGTGCCAGAGGGGAACAGATCTAGGAGAACCTGCCAGTGGAACGATAGGAGAACCTGCCTGTGGAACGTTAGGAGAACCTGCCAGTGGAACGTTAGGAGAACCTGCCAGTGGAACGTTAGGAGAACCTGCCAGTGGAACGTTAGGAGAACCTGCCAGGAGCCCCGGCCGGACCTCGCTGACAGGTGTGAGAATGTGGTTAGGAGCACGCTCACACTCACAGGACGCCTGCTGGCACATTGCATGCTGGGAGCTGGGAATGCCAGGGCTGACCAGAGAAAAATGACCGGAATTCGAGAATGGCGGCCAAACCACACACACACACACACACCACACATACACCACACACCACACACCACACACACACACACACACACACACACACACACACACACACACACACACACACACACACACACAATCGTATAAAGGCAGTTATTTCAGTGAGAGAAATGTAATAATGGCGCCCTCTAGTGGTGAATATAGAATAGTACTGATTTTCTCACCCGTTTCCTTTCAGCCTCTTCTTCCTCCTCCTCCTCCTCCTCCTCTTCCTCATCTTCTTCCTCCTTGGCCTTTAACCTGGTCTTATTGGTGGAGCCCAGGTCAATCAGAGAGCCAGTGGGCGGGAGTTCCTGTCCTTTCCTCTGCCTCTTCCTGTTCCTGCTCACGTTTCTACGGCGACGGCTGACTAGGAACTCCTTATACTGCGGCAGTTCAGGGATCTCTTCATCCTTCTCTTCCTCCTCTTCCTCCTCCACATCATCGCCACCCTCATCCTCATCGCCCGAGAGAGACTCCTCTCCATCGAGGCTCTGGGTGACGAAGACTCTAGGTGGGCTGACGTTGTCGATGTTGTCGTCTCCAGAGAACACGATAGCGCTGGGTTTGTGTTTTACGATACAGAACAAGTCCATGGAACTACCCTTGCCTGGCCCTGGGGCATCTTGACACCTTTCCTGGGGGGTATCAAGGGCAACATGTCCCAGAGTCTGGCCAGGAGAGAGGGGTGGAGAGGAGACTGGAGAGGAGGGTGGAGAAGGGGTCTCCTTAGGCCTCTCCCTCTCCTCTACAGGCTCTCTAACACGTTGTTTCCCAGAGCGTCCATTCACCTCTGTGACCAGACCAGACTCTGTAGGAAACACAGGTATGTGTGGAGTAGTCTCAGGCCCCGTCCCAAGCTCCACCTCAGTATCACAGCTCATTGTGGAGGTTTGGTCCACCTCGTACATGTCCCACGTCTGACCCAGGGTCAGTCCACTCTCTATGGGATCTGCTTCACAGGGAGGCCTATGGTCCATGCCCACCTCATCTAGATCTCTGTTCGTTGTGGTTTGAGCCTGAGTAGATCCACTGTTCATGGGCTCTGGGTCTCCTGATTCCCCCAGGGGAGGTGGTGTGGACATGGGGCTCAGGCCATCACAACACTGCACTACAGAGGTAACCTCAACCCCCTGACCCTGAC
Source organism: Oncorhynchus clarkii lewisi (assembly GCF_045791955.1). Taxonomy (NCBI): domain Eukaryota; kingdom Metazoa; phylum Chordata; class Actinopteri; order Salmoniformes; family Salmonidae; genus Oncorhynchus; species Oncorhynchus clarkii. The sequence goes on along the minus strand of NC_092175.1, from coordinate 39,710,983 downwards.
CTTCAACCTCACGGTGACCCCGTATATCCTCCAGTAGAACGGTCACTGTGTCCAGAGTCTGGCCGTGTCTGTGAGGGGGTTGATGACTGACTGCAAGAGTGGTCTTTCACACATCGCCATGGTAACTGGTTGGAGATCCTATCATGAAGCCTCGGTGGTCAGTTCTGGTCAATGTTTCCTAAATGGGCTGTAAGGCCTTGTTATCTGCACAGAGAACAGTTCAATATTCTGTTTAGGCCTATAGGTCAACGTGATCAATCATTCATTTCAGGATTATAGAAGCTCGACTCTACTACAGTGACATGACTTGACACTGAACACAAACTAAAACATTTGTTATTCATTTGAACAAAAATAAAGTGGGTCATTTTACTCAAGAATAGTTTAAATAGCCATTTAAATCTGATTCTCCAGATTTGATCGAGACGAAACATCACATCTGTTTCAAGTCTGGATCTGTTTCTGACGCTCAAGGTTCAGCGCTGAGAATTCTGCACAAAACTGAATTGATTTATGACCTGCTTCAAAAAAACACAAAGAATTACATTCATTATTCAAAGACCTCTTTAACCCCATCAACAGCTTGAAAACCCCCACAGAAACATATCTTTAAACTCTAAACTTTAAACTGTCTCCAAACAGGGAAGTCATGCTACAGCCTTCATTTTCTCTCAGCTCCACACCGGGAGGGGGAACCTTGTCATTGCCTGTTTAAGTCTACTTTTCCTTGGTGGCTATTCCCGATATTTGTGTTCTCTGACCCGGTTTCAGCTGAGTAGTTGTGCATGTTTTTTCCCTGTCGTTTTCCTTGTCGTTTCCAAATAATGTGGTGGTGGAACAACAACTGTAGCCTAATTTCCTACATTGACTTGAATTTTAGTTGGAATTGATCCCATCTTTAACATATGTCTATGCTAATAATACCTGCTGACTTGCCTTTTTACTGAAACAATGTTCTGAAGGATATCATAAGAAAAGCACAAGAGAGAGAGGGACAGAGAGAGAGAGAGACAGAGAGAGAGAGAGAGAGAGAGAGAGCGAGAGAGAGAGAGAAAGAGAGAGAGAGAGAGAAAGAAAGAAAGAACATGACAGAAAATGAATCAAATTAATCTGTAGTATTTTCTTACCTGTATCTGAGACACTGTGCAGGAGAGGTTGTTAAGGAGGGAAAGATGAACTGTCCAGACCCCAGACTCCAGACTCCAGAACCCAGGCCCCAGAACCCAGAACCCAGAACCCAGACCCCAGCTGAAGAGAGAGACAAGAAGAAGAGAGAATTCCAGTGGATTTACAGTCCCGAGGAGAGTAGGAGCAGCTGTATTATCCTTGGTAAGGCAGGTCCATACCATCCCAGTGTCCACTATGAGCCCTGTGATACTGCCACTGGTCCCTTCAGCCGACAGAAGAAAACCCAGCAGAGAACAACATGTGTTTGCATGTCATAAGGCTGAGATGGGGAGATAGGGGAGGGGGGTTTACCTCCAAGAGAGAGAGAGAGAGAGAGGGGAGAATGAGGAGGGACTGTGAGAGGGAGAACGAGAGGAGGGGAGAGGAAGGAGAGAGAGAGAGAGAGAGAGAGAGAGAGAGAGGTGTTCGGAGTTAAGGACAGAATGATGAGCCTTCTTCCTTTACTACCTCATTAAACCGTGAGGAGGAGAAGGAGAGGACTGGTTTGACAGACAGGTAATGAGGAGTAGGCAACATCTGTGCAGGTGTGGAGTGGAATGTGTGTGTGAGAGGGAGAGAGGGAGAGAAAGAGTGAGAGGTACATCACCCCCCTTGCTCCCTTGTAAATATAACTTCACTTCAGGCTATGGATTATTTCACCTTAAACATACATTCCTCAGAGAAGAATGAAGTCACACTTTTTACCTCACTCTATCTCCCTCCTCCTCCACCTCCTCTCTCTCTCTCTCTCTCTCTCTCTCCCTCCCTCTCCCTCTCTCTCCCTCTCTCCCTCTCTCCCTCTCTCCCCCTAAGCGTCTCTTCCTATCAGCAGAATCTGTTCAGTCAGCTTCTTAAAGTAAAGACAGGGTTATGGCTGTAGAATGACAAGCTTCATTAAACACACATTCCACAGAGAAGTATGAAGTCATGCTTTTTTCCTCCCTCCCTCATCCATCTCTATCGTTCTATCTAAACGTATCTTCTCTGCAACAGAATATAATCTGTCATCTTCTGTGCTATTTTGTTGGTTCTTTTGAGTTGTTTGAGGACGCAGAAAGAGGACGCAGATCGGGCTGCCTTTTGAGAATCCATAGGCAAGCGAGTAAACTCCCACTGCCATCAATTCTACTTGCTAACATGCAATCGTAAAATTGATGACCTATGATTACGATTAACCTACCAATGGGACATTAAGAACTGTTATATCTTATGTTTCAATGATTCGTGGCTGAACGACGACAAGGATAATATAGAGCTGGCGGGATTGTCCAAGCACCTGTAGAAAAGAGAAGCTACGTCTGGTAAGACGAGGGGTGGGGATGTGTGTCTTTTTGTCAATAACAGCTGGTGAACGATGTCTAATAGTAAAGAAGTCTCGAGGTATTACTCACCTGAGGTAGAGTACCTTATGATAAGTTGTAGACCACACTATCTACCAAGAGAGGTCTCATCTATATTATTCCTAGCCATCTATTTACCACCACAAACCGATGCTGGCTCTAAGAACTCTCTCAACCAACTCTATAAGGCCATAAGCAAACAAGAAAATGCTCAACCCAGAGGCAGCGCTCCTAGTGGCCGGGGACTTTAATGCAGGCAAACTTAAATCAGTTTTACCAAATTTTTGCCAGCATGTCACATGTGCAACCAGAGGAAAAAAAATCTAGACCACCTTTACTCCACACACAGAGACATATACAAAGCTCTCCCCTGCCCTCCATTTGGCAAATCTGACCATAATTCTATCCTCCTGATGCTTAGAAGCAAAAACTAAAGCATGGAGCACCAGTGACTCGCTCAACACGGAATTGGTCAGATGACGCAGATGCTAAGCTACAGGACTGTTTTGCTAGCACAGACTGGAACATGTTCCAGGATTCCTCCAATGGCATTGAGGAGTTTACCACCTCAGTCATCGGCTTCATCAATGAGTTCATCGATGACATCGTCCCCAACATTTCCCAAACAGAAGCCGTGGATTACATTGCAACATCTGCATCTGCAGACAACAAACAAACAAGCAAAGCGTCAATACAGGATTAAGATCGAGTCCTACTACACCGGCTCTGACGCTCGTCGGATGTGGCTTGAAAACTATTACGGACTACAAAGGGAAACCCAGACGCGAGCTGCCCAGTGACGCGAGCCTACCAGATGAGCTAAATGCCATTTATGCTCGCTTTGAGGCAAGCAACACTGAACCATGCACGAGAGCAGAACCAGCTGTTCTGAATGACTATGTGATAACTCTCTCGGTAGCCGATGTGAATAAAACCTTTAAACAGTTCAACATTTACAAAGCCGCTGGGCCAGACGGATTACCAGGACGTGTACTCAAAGCATGCGGGGACCAACTGTCAAGTGTCTTCACTGACATTTTCAACCTCTCCCTGACCGAGTCTGTAATACCTACATGTTTCAAGCAGACCACCATAGTCCCTGTGCCCAAGGAAGCTAAGGTAACCAGCCTAAATAGTTACCGCCCCGTCACACTCACGTCGGTAGCCATGACGTGCTTTGAAAGACTGGTCATGGCCCACATCAACAGCATCCTCCCGGATACCCTAAACCGACTCCAATTCGCATACCGCGAATCCACAGATCCACAGATGACGTAATCTCAATCGCACTCCTCACTGCCCTCTCCCACCTGGACAAAATTAACACTTATGTGAGAATGCTGTTTCTTGACTACAGCTCAGCGTTCAACACCATAGTGCCCACAAAGCTCATCACTAAGCTAAGGACCCTGAGACTAAACACCTCCCTCTGCAACTGGATCCTGGACTTCCTGATGGGCCGCCCCCAGTTGGTAAGGGTAGGCAACAACATGTCTTGCCACGCACATCCTCAGCACTGGGGCCCCTCAGGGGTGTGTACTTAGTCCCCTCCTGTATTCCCTGTTCACCCATGACTGCGTGGCCAAACATGACTCCAACACCATCATTAAGTTTGCTGATGACACAAAAGTGGTAGGCCTGATCACCGACAATGATGAGACAGCCTGTAGGGAGGAGGTCAGAGAACTGGCAGTGGTGCCAGGACAAGAACCTCTCCCTCAATGTGAGCAAGACTAAAGAGCTGATCATGGACTACAGGAAAAGGTGGGCCGAACAGGCCCCCATTAACATCACCGGGGCTATAGTGGAGTGGGTTCGAGAGTTTAAAGTTCCTTGGTGTCCACATCACCAACGATCAATCATGGTCCAAACAGAGGGCACTACAAAACCTTTTCCCCCTCACAAGACTGAAAAGATTTGTTTAATTTTATTAATTTTTTTACCTTTATTTAACTAGGCAAGTCAGTCAAGAAGAAATTCTTATTTTCAATGACGGCCTAGGAACAGTAGGTTAACTGGTCTAGGAACAGTGGGTTTAACTGATCTAGGAACAGTGGGTTAACTGGTCTAGGAACAGTGGGTTAACTGGTCTAGGAACAGTGGGTTAACTGGTCTAGGAACAGTGGGTTAACTGGCCTAGGAACGGTGGGTTAACTGGTCTAGGAACAGTGGGTTAACTGGCCTAGGAACGGTGGGTTAACTGGTCTAGGAACAGTGGGTTAACTGGTCTAGGAACAGTGAGTTAACTGGTCTAGGAACAGTGGGTTAACTGGTCTAGGAACAGTGGGTTAACTGGTCTAGGAACAGTGGGTTAACTGGTCTAGGAACAGTGGGTTAACTGGTCTAGGAACAGTGGGTTAACTGGTCTAGGAACAGTGGGTTAACTGGTCTAGGAACAGTGGTTTAACTGGTCTAGGAACAGTGGGTTAACTGGTCTAGGAACAGTGGGTTTAACTGATCTAGGAACAGTGGGTTAACTGGTCTAGGAACAGTGGGTTAACTGGTCTAGGAACAGTGGGTTAACTGGCCTAGGAACAGTGGGTTAACTGGTCTAGGAACAGTGGGTTAACTGGCCTAGGAACGGTGGGTTAACTGGTCTATGAACAGTGGGTTAACTGGTCTAGGAACAGTGAGTTAACTGGTCTAGGAACAGTGGGTTAACTGGTCTAGGAACAGTGGGTTAACTGGTCTAGGAACAGTGGGTTAACTGGTCTAGGAACAGTGGGTTAACTGGTCTAGGAACAGTGGGTTAACTGGTCTAGGAACGGTGGGTTAACTGGTCTAGGAACAGTGGGTTAACTGGTCTAGGAACAGTGGGTTAACTGGTCTAGGAACAGTGGGTTAACTGGTCTAGGAACAGTGGGTTAACTGGTCTAGGAACAGTGGGTTAACTGGCCTAGGAACAGTGGGTTAACTGGTCTAGGAACAGTGGGTTAACTGGCCTAGGAACGGTGGGTTAACTGGTCTAGGAACAGTGGGTTAACTGGTCTAGGAACAGTGAGTTAACTGGTCTAGGAACAGTGGGTTAACTGGTCTAGGAACAGTGGGTTAACTGGTCTAGGAACAGTGGGTTAACTGGTCTAGGAACAGTGGGTTAACTGGTCTAGGAACAGTGGGTTAACTGGTCTAGGAACGGTGGGTTAACTGGTCTAGGAACAGTGGGTTAACTGGTCTAGGAACAGTGGGTTAACTGGTCTAGGAACAGTGGGTTAACTGGTCTAGGAACAGTGGTTTAACTGGTCTAGGAACAGTAGGTTAACTGGTCTAGGAACAGTGGGTTTAACTGATCTAGGAACAGTGGGTTAACTGGTCTAGGAACAGTGGGTTAACTGGTCTAGGAACAGTGGGTTAACTGGCCTAGGAACAGTGGGTTAACTGGTCTAGGAACAGTGGGTTAACTGGCCTAGGAACGGTGGGTTAACTGGTCTAGGAACAGTGGGTTAACTGGTCTAGGAACAGTGAGTTAACTGGTCTAGGAACAGTGGGTTAACTGGTCTAGGAACAGTGGGTTAACTGGTCTAGGAACAGTGGGTTAACTGGTCTAGGAACAGTGGGTTAACTGGTCTAGGAACGGTGGGTTAACTGGTCTAGGAACAGTGGGTTAACTGGTCTAGGAACAGTGGGTTAACTGGTCTAGGAACAGTGGGTTAACTGGTCTAGGAACAGTGGGTTAACTGGTCTAGGAACAGTGGGTTAACTGGTCTAGGAACAGTGGGTTAACTGCCTGTTCAGGGGCAGAACGACAGATTTGTCATGGGTCCCCAGATCCTCAAAATGTTCTACAGCTGTACCATCGAGAGCATCCTGAGTGGTTGCATCACCGCCTAGTATGGCAACTGCTCGGCGTCTGACCGTAAGGAGCTAGAGAGGGTAGTGCGTACAGCCCAGAACATCACTGGGGCCAAGCTTCCTGACATCCAGGACCTCTATACCAGACTGTTCTCTCTGCTACCGTACGACAAGCGGTACCGGAGCGCCAAGTCTAGGTCCAAAAGGCTCCTTAACAGCTTCTACCCCCAAGACATGAGACTGCTGAATAATTAATCAAATGGCCACCGGACTATTACATTGACCCCGTACATTGACCCCCCATTGACTCAGTACCGGTACCCCCTGTATATAGCCTCCACACTGACTCAGTACTGGTACCCCCTGTATATAGCCTCCACATTGACTCAGTACTGGTACCCCTTGTATATAGCCTCCACATTGACTCTGTACTGGTACCCCCTGTATATAGCCTCCACACTGACTCAGTACTGGTACCCCCTGTATATAGCCTGCACATTGACTCTGTACTGGTACCCCCTGTATATAGCCTCCACACTGACTCAGTACTGGTACCCCCTGTATATAGCCTCCGCATTGACTCAGTACCGGTACCCCCTGTATATAGCCTCCACATTGACTCAGTACTGGTACCCCCTGTATATAGCCTCCACATTGACTCAGTACTGGTACCCCCTGTATATAGCCTCCACATTGACTCAGTACTGGTACCCCCTGTATATAGCCTCCACATTGACTCTGTACTGGTACCCCCTGTATATAGCCTCCACACTGACTCAGTACTGGTACCCCCTGTATATAGCCTCCACATTGACTCAGTACCGGTACCCCTTGTATATAGCCTCCACATTGACTCAGTACCGGTACCCCCTGTATATAGCCTCCACACTGACTCAGTACTGGTACTCCCTGTATATAGCCTCCACATTGACTCAGTACCGGTACACCCTGTATATAGCCTCCACATTGACTCAGTACCGGTACCCCCTGTATATAGCCTCCACATTGACTCAGTACCGGTACCCCCTGTATATAGCCTCCACATTGACTCAGTATCGGTACACCCTGTATATAGCCTCCACATTGACTCAGTACCGGTACCCCCTGTATATAGCCTCCACATTGACTCAGTACCGGTACCCCCTGTATATAGCCTCCACATTGACTCAGTATCGGTACCCCCTGTATATAGCCTCCACATTGACTCAGTACCGGTACCCCCTGTATATAGCCTCCACATTGACTCAGTACCCCCTGTATATAGCCTCCACATTGACTCAGTACCGGTACCCCCTGTATATAGCCTCCACACTGAATCAGTACCGGTACCCCCTGTATATAGCCTCCACACTGACTCAGTACTGGTACCCCCTGTATATAGCCTCCACATTGACTCAGTACCGGTACCCCCTGTATATAGCCTGCACACTGAATCAGTATCGGTACCCCCTGTATATAGCCTCCACACTGAATCAGTATCGGTACCCCCTGTATATAGCCTCCACACTGACTCAGTACTGGTACCCCCTGTATATAGCCTCCACATTGACTCAGTATCGGTACCCCCTGTATATAGCCTCCACATTGACTCAGTATCGGTACCCCCTGTATATAGCCTCCACACTGACTCAGTACTGGTACCCCCTGTATATAGCCTCCGCATTGACTCAGTACCGGTACCCCCTGTATATAGCCTCCACATTGACTCAGTACTGGTACCCCTTGTATATAGCCTCCACATTGACTCTGTACTGGTACCCCCTGTATATAGCCTCCACACTGACTCAGTACTGGTACCCCCTGTATATAGCCTCCACATTGACTCTGTACCGGTACCCCTTGTATATAGCCTCCACATTGACTCAGTACCGGTACCCCCTGTATATAGCCTCCACACTGACTCAGTACTGGTACTCCCTGTATATAGCCTCCACATTGACTCAGTACCGGTACACCCTGTATATAGCCTCCACATTGACTCAGTACCGGTACCCCCTGTATATAGCCTCCACATTGACTCAGTACCGGTACCCCCTGTATATAGCCTCCACATTGACTCAGTATCGGTACACCCTGTATATAGCCTCCACATTGACTCAGTACCGGTACCCCCTGTATATAGCCTCCACATTGACTCAGTACCGGTACCCCCTGTATATAGCCTCCACATTGACTCAGTATCGGTACCCCCTGTATATAGCCTCCACATTGACTCAGTACCGGTACCCCCTGTATATAGCCTCCACATTGACTCAGTACCCCCTGTATATAGCCTCCACATTGACTCAGTACCGGTACCCCCTGTATATAGCCTCCACACTGAATCAGTACCGGTACCCCCTGTATATAGCCTCCACACTGACTCAGTACTGGTACCCCCTGTATATAGCCTCCACATTGACTCAGTACCGGTACCCCCTGTATATAGCCTGCACACTGAATCAGTATCGGTACCCCCTGTATATAGCCTCCACACTGAATCAGTATCGGTACCCCCTGTATATAGCCTCCACACTGACTCAGTACTGGTACCCCCTGTATATAGCCTCCACATTGACTCAGTATCGGTACCCCCTGTATATAGCCTCCACATTGACTCAGTATCGGTACCCCCTGTATATAGCCTCCACACTGACTCAGTACTGGTACCCCCTGTATATAGCCTCCACATTGACTCAGTATCGGTACCCCCTGTATATAGCCTTGTTATTGTAATGTTATTGTGTTACTTTATATAATGTTTTACTTTAGTCGATTTGCTAAATATTTTCTTAACTCTTCTTGAACTGCACTGTTGGTTAAGGGCCTGTAAGTTAACATTTCACAGTAAAGTCGACACTTGTTGTTTTCAGAGCATGTGTCAAATAAAGTTTTGATTTGATTTATATAAATGACAGTTTAAAGATTCATTGCAGCTCATGATAAGTCAGACACCTGGACGAGCCAGGACCATCCCAGGACCAGCCCAGGACTAGTCAGGACCAGCCAAGACCAGCCAGGACCATCCCAGGACCAGCCCAGGACTAGTCAGGACCAGCCAAGACCAGCCAGGAACATCCCAGGACCAGCCCAGGACTAGTCAGGACCAGCCAAGACCAGCCAGGACCATCCCAGTACCAGCCCAGGACTAGTCAGGATCAGGCCAGGACCGGCCCAGGACCAGCCAGGACCAGCCAGGACTAGTCAGGACCAGCCAAGACCAGCCAGGGCCATCCCAGGACCAGCCCAGGACTAGTCAGGACCAGCCAAGACCAGCCAGGAACATCCCAGGACCAGCCCAGGACTAGTCAGGACCAGCCAAGACCAGCCAGGACCATCCCAGTACCAGCCCAGGACTAGTCAGGATCAGGCCAGGACCGGCCCAGGACCAGCCAGGACCAGCCAGGACTAGTCAGGACCAGCCAAGACCAGCCAGGTCCATCCCAGGACCAGCCCAGGACTAGTCAGGACCAGCCAAGACCAGCCAGGACCATCCCAGGACCAGCCCAGGACTAGTCAGGACCAGCCAAGACCAGCCAGGACCATCCCAGTACCAGCCCAGGACTAGCCAGGACCGGCCCAGGACCGGCCCAGGACCAGCCAGGACCAGCCAGGACTAGTCAGGACCAGCCAGGACTGGCACAGGACCATCCCAGTACCAGCCCAGGACTAGCCAGGACCGGCCCAGGACCGGCCCAGGACCGGCCCAGGACCAGCCAGGACCAGCCAGGACCAGCCAGGACTGGCACAGGACCATCCCAGTACCAGCCAGGACCATCGCCTACTGTACATATACTGTACAGACTGACAGACAGACATTTAACTTGGACATTTACATTTGAGTTACTTAGCAGACGCTCTTAACCACTAGCCTACCTGCCGCTATAGACACACACACACACACACACGCACACGCACGCACACACACACACACGCACGCACGCACACGCACGCACGCACGCGCTCGCGCACACGCACACGCACGCACACACGCGCGCACACACACACAGTGAACATATTTAGCTCACGTACCATTACTGTACACAGTGTGAAGCAGCCATCGATCACAGAACCCTCAGTGTTCCAGAGCTTCTGGAGAACAGGAACAGGAATATGGAGCGGAACGTTCATCCCCGTCTGATCTGAGCTCCAAAGAAATGTCTGGAATGTTGGGGCAATTTACAGTTCCACTGTCTGGATTCTGGAAGTTACACAATCCATTTAAAGTTGTTTTTTTACGGCAACATCTTATGCGATATTGTTTGTAAAAAACGTCTGATAAAAAGCTCTTTTATCACCTTACCTCCTACGTCTCATACGAGACTCCTAAACGTACCTGGTGAGGGTAGGCAACAACACATTCGCCACGCTGAGCACAGCACACCTCAACACAGGGGCCCGGAACGGGTGCGCTCTCAACGCCCACTCCTGTACTTCCTGTCCATCCACGACCGCGTGACTGCGCACGACTCCAACACCAGCATTAAGTTTGGTAGGCCTGATCACCGACGACAATGAGACAGGCTATAGGGAGGAGGTCAGAGACCTGGCAGTGTGGTGTCAAGACAACAACCTCTCCCTCAACGTGAGCAACGCATAGGACCTGATCATGGACTACAGGAAATGAAGATGTTACCTCCGTAACATTTCCTGACTCCGACCATCCCTCACGGACCCGGTAGCAGAGATACTCTCAAACGCTTTTGTGACATCACATCTGGACTACTGCAACGGGGTCCGGTAAAGTCCTGGATAGACTCCAGTACGTCCAGGACTCCACTGCCAGGGTCAACACGCACACCGAACCCTGGGAACCCCCACTCTTCACCACATTCACTGGCTCCCAGTCAAATTCCACATTACCTAGCAAGATCCTGCTCCTCACCTACAAGGCCCTCCATGGCCCCTTCATAGCTCTCATTACCTTCACTCGCTCTGAGGGTCACACTATAGTCAGAGAGAGTTGTTCTGTGGATGCAGCCCAAATAAATGCTTCTCAGAGTTCAAGTAACAGACATCTCATCATCAACTGTTCAGAGGAGACTGCTTGATGACCCAACACACCTCCAGGCTGTGTTTTTTTTTAACCTTTTCTTATTCAACCTTTTCTTATTTACAATGACGGCCTACACCGGCCAAACCTGGACGACGCTGGGTCAATTGTGTGCCGCCCTATGGGACTCCCAATCACGGTCAGTTGTGATGCAGCCTGGATTCGAACCAGGGTGTCTGTAGTGAGTCCTCTAGCACTGAGATGCAGTGTCTTAGACCACTGTGCCACTCTCCAAGAAGGAGAGTGATGGAGTGCTGCATCAGATGACCTGGCCTCCACAATCACCCAACCTCAACCCAATTGAGATGGTTTGGAATGAGTTGGACCGCAGAGTGAAGGAAAAGCAGCCAAAAGAGCTCAACATATTTGGGAACTCCTTCAAGACTGTTGGAAAATCATTCCAGGTAAAGCTGGTTGAGAGAATGCCAAGAGTGTGCAAAGCTGTCATCAAGGTAAAGGATTGCTACTCTGAAGAATGTAAAAATATATTTTGATTTGTTTAACACTTTTTTGGTTACTACATGACTCCATGAGTTATTTCATAGTTGTGATACCTTCACTATTATTCTACAACGTAGGTGCAACGATGTGCGCTGAGAGTCGGGAAGCAAGTTCAGGGGGTGTTTTAATAAATACACACAACATAATACAAAAATAAGAAACATGAACAACACACAGAACTGACACAGGAACAGAAACAATAACGCCTGGGGAAAGAACCCATAGGGAGTGACATATATAGGGAAGGTAATCAGGGACGTGATGAAGTCCAGGTGAGTCTGAAGACAGGTGTGCGTAACGATGGTGGCAGGTGTGCGCCATAACGAGCAGCCTGGTAATCTAGGGAGAGGGAGCACACGTGACAGTAGAAAATAGTAAAAATAAAGAAAACCCACTGCCATCAATTCTACTTGCTAACATGCAATCAATTGACCTACGATTACGATTATTCTACCAACAGGACATTAAGAACTGTAATATCTTATGTTTCACCGAGTCATGGCTGAACGATGACATGGATAACATAGAGCTGGAGGGATTTTCAATTAAAGGGCAGAACAGGGATTGTTTAAGCACCTGTATAACAGAGAAGTGTCTGGTAAGGGGATGTGTGTCTTCTTGTCAATAACAGCTGGTGAACGATGTCTAATACTAAAGAAGTCTCGAGGTATTACTCACCTGAGGTAGAGTACCTTATGATAAGTTGTAGACCACACTATCTACCAAGAGAGGTCTCATCTATATTATTCCTAGCCGTCTATTTACCACCACAGACAAACTCTGGCACTAAGACCGCACTAAACCAACTTTACAAGGCCATAAGCAAACAAGAAAATTCTCACCCAGAAGCAGCGCTTCCTGTTTCCAAGAAAGCTAAGGTAACTGAGCTAAACGACTACCGCCCCGTAGCACTCACTTCCGTCATCATGAAGTGCTTTGAGAGACTAGTCAAGGACCATATCACCTGACACCCTAGACCCACTCCAATTTGCTTACCGCCCAAATAGGTCCACAGACGATGCAATCTCAACCACACTGCACACTGCCCTAACCCATCTGGACAAGAGGAATACCTATGTGAGAATGCTGTTCATCGACTACAGCTCGGCATTCAACACCATAGTACCCTCCAAGCTCGTCATCAAGCTCGAGACCCTGGGTCTCGACCCCGCCCTGTGCAACTGGGTACTGTACTTCCTGACGGCCGCCCCCAGGTGGTGAGGGTAGGCAACAACATCTCCTCCGCGCTGATCCTCAACACTGGGGCCCCACAAGGTTGCGTTCTGAGCCCTCTCCTGTACTCCCTGTTCACCCACGACTGCGTGGCCACGCACGCCTCCAACTCAATCATCAAGTTTGCGGACGACACAACAGTGGTAGGCTTGATTACCAACAACGACGAGACGGCCTACAGGGAGGAGGTGAGGGCCCTCACACTCAACGTCAATAAAACTAAGGAGATGATTGTGGACTTCAGGAAACAGCAGAGGGAACACCCCCCTATCCACATCGATGGAACAGTAGTGGAGAGGGTAGCAAGTTTTAAGTTCCTCGGCATACACATCACAGACAAACTGAATTGGTCCACTCACACAGACAGCATCGTGAAGAAGGCGCAGCAGCGCATCTTCAACCTCAGGAGGCTGAAGAAATTCAGCTTGTCACCAAAAGCACTCACAAACTTCTACAGATGCACAATCGAGAGCATCCTGGCGGGCTGTATCACCGCCTGGTATGGCAACTGCACCGCCCTCAACCGTAAGGCTCTCCAGAGGGTAGTGAGGTCTGCACAACGCATCACCGGGGGCAAACTACCTGCCCTCCAGGACACCTACACCACCCGATGTCACAGGAAGGCCATAAAGATCATCAAGGACATCAACCACCCGAGCCACTGCCTGTTCACCCCGCTATCATCCAGAAGGCGAGGTCAGTACAGGTGCATCAAAGCTGGGACCGAGAGACTGAAAAACAGCTTCTATCTCAAGGCCATCAGACTGTTAAACAGCCACCACTAACACTGAGTGGCTGCTGCCAACACACTGACACTGACTCAACTCCAGCCACTTTAATAATGGGAATTGATGGGAAATGATGTAAATATATCACTAGCCACTTTAAACAATGCTACCTTATATAATGTTACTTACCCTACATTATTCATCTCATATGCATACGTATATACTGTACTCTATATCATCGACTGTATCCTTATGTAATACATGTATCACTAGCCACTTTAAACTATGCCACTTTGTTTACATACTCATCTCATTTGTACATACTGTACTCGATACCATCTACTGTATCTTGCCTATGCTGCTCTGTACCATCACTCATTCATATATCCTTATGTACATATTCTTTATCCCCTTACACTGTGTACAAGACAGTAGTTTTGGAATTGTTAGTTAGATTACTTGTTATTACTGCATTGTCGGAACTAGAAGCACAAGCATTTCGCTACACTCGCATTAACATCTGCTAACCATGTGTATGTGACAAATAAAATTTGATTTGATTTGATTTTGATTTGATTTTAATTCAGGCAAACTTAAATAATTTTTACCATTATGTCACGTGTGAAACCAGAGGAAAAACAATTCTAAACCACTTTTACTCCACCCATAGAGATCCATACAGAGCTCTCCCCCGCCCTCCATTTGGCAAATCTGACCATAATTATATCCTCCTGATTCCTGCTAACAATCTAAAATTAAAGCAGGAAGTACCAGTGACTCGCTCAATACGGAAGTGGTCAGATGGCGTGGATGCTACGAGCAGGACTGTTTTGCTAGCACAGACTGGAATGTGTTCCGGGATTCATCCAATAGCATTGAGGAGTTTACCACCTCAGTCATCGGCTTCATCAATGAGTGCATCGACGACATCGTCCCCATAATGACCGTACGCACATATCCCAACCAGAAGCCATCGATTACAGGCAACATCTGCATCGAGCTAAAGGCTAGAACTGCCGCTTTCAGGAGTGGGACAATCATCTGGACGCCAATAAGAAAATCCCGCTATGCCCTCAGATGAACCATCAAAGAAGCAAAGTGTCAATAGAGGATTAAGATTGACACCGGCTCTGATGCTCGTCAGATGTGGCAGGGCTTGAAAACTACTACTGATCCTCAGCACTGGGGCCCCTCAGGGGTGAGTACTTAGTCCCTGAACACTCCCTGTTCACCCACGACTGCGTGGCCAACACCATCATTAAGTGTGCTGACGACACAACAGTGGTCTGAACCCCGACAATGATGAGACAGCCTACAGGGAGGAGGTCAGAGACCTGACAGTGTGGTGCCAGGACAACAACCTCTTCCTCAATGTGAGCAAGACTAAGGAGCTGATCGTGGACTACAGATAAAGGCGTGCCGAGCAGACCCCCTATAAACATCAACAGGGCTGTAGTGGAGTGGGCTCGAGAGTTTCAAGTTCCTTGATGTCCACATCACCAACAAACTAACATGGTCCAAACACACCAAGACAGTCATGAAGAGGGCACAACAAAATAGTTTCCCCCTCAGGAGACTGAAAAGATTTGGCATGGGTCCCCAGATCCTCAAAAAGTTCTACAGCTGCACCATCGAGAGCATCCTGACCGGTTGCATCACCGCCTGGTATGACAACTAGTGCCTTACAGTCAGATGCCGAGCACAGAGGTTAGTGCGTACGGCCCAGTACATCACTGAGGTCAAATCTTCCTGCCATCCAGGACGTATATACCAGGCGGTGTCAGAGGAAAGCCCATAAAATAGTTATAGACTGTTTTCTCTGCTACCGCACGGCAAGCGATACCCGAGCGCCAAGTCTAGGACCAAAAGGTTCCTTAACAGCTTCTACCCCCCCAGTCATAAGACTGCTGAACAATTAATAAAATAGCAACCGGACTATTACACCACCCCTGTTGTATATTATCTATGCACAGTCACTTCACCCCTACCTACATATACAAATTACCTCAACTAACCTGTACCCCCCGCACACTGACTCAATATCGGTACCCCCTGCATATAGCCTCGTTATTGTGTTACTTTTTATTATTTTTTACTTTAGTTTATTTGCTAAATATTTTCTTAACTCTTCTTGAACTGCACTGTTGTTTTTAGGGCTTGTAAGTAAGCATTTCACCGTAAGGTATACAGTCGTGACCAAAAGTTTTGAGACACAAATATTAATTTTCACGAAGTCTGCTGCTTGTCACGACTTCCACTGAAAGTGGCTCCTCTCCCTGATCGGGCGGCGCTCGGCGCTCGTCGTCACCGGTCTACTAGCTGCCACTGAAAGTGCCTCCTCTCCCTGATCGGGCGGCGCTCGGCGCTCGTCGTCACCGGTCTACTAGCTGCCACTGAAGGTGGCTCCTCTCCCTGTTCGGGCGGCGCTCGGCGCTCGTCGTCACCGGTCTACTAGCTGCCACTGAAGGTGGCTCCTCTCCCTGTTCGGGCGGCGCTCGGCGCTCGTCGTCACCGGTCTACTAGCTGCCACTGAAGGTGGCTCCTCTCCCTGTTCGGGCGGCGCTCGGCGCTCGTCGTCACCGGTCTACTAGCTGCCACTGAAGGTGGCTCCTCTCCCTGTTCGGGCGGCGCTCGGCGCTCGTCGTCACCGGTCTACTAGCTGCCACTGAAGGTGGCTCCTCTCCCTGTTCGGGCGGCGCTCGGCGCTCGTCGTCACCGGTCTACTAGCTGCCACTGAAGGTGGCTCCTCTCCCTGTTCGGGCGGCGCTCGGCGCTCGTCGTCACCGGTCTACTAGCTGCCACTGAAGGTGGCTCCTCTCCCTGTTCGGGCGGCGCTCGGCGCTCGTCGTCACCGGTCTACTAGCTGCCACTGAAGGTGGCTCCTCTCCCTGTTCGGGCGGCGCTCGGCGCTCGTCGTCACCGGTCTACTAGCTGCCACCGATTCCTTTTCCCTTTTCTGTTTGTTTTGTCTTGTTTTCCACTGTTTCTTGTCTGTTGTTATTTCAGGGCTATTTAAGCCTTCAGGGCCGCCTGCTTTTGTACAGGCTTGTTTATTTTTCTGTCAGTGGATGTTTGTGTTTTATTCCTGTACGGTTTGTTTTCGTTCTTGTTTTTGTGGTCATTTGTGTCTGTTGTTTTTGGCTTGACCCATATTTGGAATAAACATTCTCATTTGGAACATTTGCTCTCTGCGCTGGACTCCACACCCACCACTCCTAGCTATCGTGACACTGCTTCAGTGTCTTTAGATATTTTTGTCAGATGTTACTATGGAATACTGAAGTATAATTATGAGCATTTCATAAGTGTCAAAGGCTTTTATTGACAATTACATGACGTTGATGCAAACAGTCAATATTTGCAGTGTTGACCCTTCTTTTTCAAGACCTCTGCAATCCGCCCTGGCATGCTGTCAATTAACTTCTGGGCCACATCCTGACTGATGGCAGCCCATTCTTGCATAATCAATGCTTGGAGATTGTCAGAATTTGTGGGGTTTTGTTTGTCCACCCGCCTCTTGAGGATTGACCACAAGTTCTCAATGGGATTAAGGTCTGGGGAGTTTCCTGGCCATGGACCCAAAATATCAATGTTTTGTTTCCCGAGGCACTTAGTTATCACTTTTGCCTTATGGCAATGTGTACAATAAATCCCCACACTGTCAAATCATATAGCATGTCAGCCCTATGGTGAGAGATCACATTGCACAATCGCTCTCTTTCTCTCTCTCATTCTGTCACTCCTAGTAGAGCCACGTATGAATGCAGATTAGGCTAGTAAAGCAGAGGACCCTCCTAGTAGAGCCACGTATGAATGCAGATTAGGCTAGTAAAGCAGAGGACCCTCCAGGGACACAAGCTGCCTGCTGTAACATGTTGATGTTGCTGCTGCTGCTGCATACAACACATTCCTCTATAACAGGCCTACAAGGTAATGACAAATATAGGGGGGGAGAGGGAGGTGGTGAGAGAGAGATCGGGGGAGAGAGGGAGAATTTTTGTAATTTTTTTCATCTTTATTTTAACGGACCTAGAAAGTTAGAAACAAGCCCTAATCCTTGTCCACTATACCCCTGAGAGAGAAAAACAAAGCGAGAGAGAGAGAGAGAGAGAGAGAGACAGAGAGAGAGAGAGTGGGATATAGAGAGAGAGAGAGTGGGATATATATATATAGAGAGAGAGAGAGAGAGAGAGAGAGAGAGAGAGAGTGGGAGAGACAGAGAGAGAGAGAGAGAGAGGGAGAGAGAGAGAGAGAGAGAGAGAGAGAGAGAGAGAGAGAGAGAGAGAGAGAGAGAGAGAGAGAGGGAGACAGAGACAGAGACAGAGAGAGACAGAGAGAGAGAGAGAGAGGGGGGGGAGAGAGAGAGAGAGAGAGAGAGGGGGAGAGAGAGAGAGAGATGGGGTGAGAGGGGAAGAATATTATTTTATAAAACTTTTTTTTGAAACTTTAACAGAACTAGAATGTTAGAAACAAGCCCCCCACCTAAAATCCCTACGCTCTAACCACTAGGCTACCTACCATCCCTACACTCTAACCACTAGGCTACCTACCATCCCTACACTCTAACCACTAGGCTACCTACCATCCCTACGCTCTAACCACTAGGCTACCTACCATCCCTACGCTCTAACCAATGGGCTACCTACCATCCCTACACTCTAACCACTAGGCTACCTACCATCCCTACACTCTAACCACTAGGCTACCTACCATCCCTACACTCTAACCACTATGCTACCTACCATCCCTACACTCTAACCACTAGGCTACCTACCATCCCTACACTCTAACCACTAGGCTACCTACCATCCCTACACTCTAACCACTAGGCTACCTACCATCCCTACACTCTAACCACTAGGCTACCTACCATCCCTACACTCTAACCACTAGGCTACCTACCATCCCTACGCTCTAACCACTAGGCTACCTACCAGCCCTACGCTCTAACCACTAGGCTACCTACCATCACTACACTCTAACCACTAGGCTACCTACCATCCCTACACTCTAACCACTAGGCTACCTACCATCCCTACGCTCTAACCACTAGGCTACCTACCATCCCTATGCTCTAACCACTAGGCTACCTACCATCCCTACACTCTAACCACAAGGCTACCTACCATCCCTACACTCTAACCACTAGGCTACCTACCATCCCTACGCTCTAACCACTAGGCTACCTGCCCCCTCCACACTCTAACCACTAGGCTACCTACCATCCCTACACTCTAACCACTAGAGTACCTAACATCCCTACACTCTAACCACTAGGCTACCTACCATCCCTACGCTCTAACCACTAGGCTACCTGCCCCCTCCACACTCTAACTACTAGGCTACCTACCATCCCTACACTCTAACCACTAGGCTACCTAAAATCCCTACGCTCTAACCACTAGGCTACCTACCATCCCTACGCTCTAACCACTAGGCTACCTACCATCCCTACGCTCTAACCACTAGGCTACCTACCATCCCTACACTCTAACCACTAGGCTACCTACCATCCCTACACTCTAACCACTAGGCTACCTACCATCCCTACGCTCTAACCACTAGGCTAACTACCATCCCTACACTCTAACCACTAGGCTACCTACCATCCCTACACTCTAACCACTAGGCTACCTACCATCCCTACGCTCTAACCACTAGGCTACCTACCATCCCTACGCTCTAACCACTAGGCTACCTACCATCCCTACACTCTAACCACTAGGCAACAAACCATCCCTACGCTCTAACCACTAGGCTACCTACCATCCCTACGCTCTAACCACTAGGCTACCTACCATCCCTACGCTCTAACCACTAGGCTACCTACCATCCCTACACTCTAACCACTATGCTACCTACCATCCCTACACTCTAACCACTAGGCTACCTACCATCCCTACACTCTAACCACTAGGCTACCTACCATCCCTACACTCTAACCACTAGGCTACCTGCCATCCTACGCTCTAACCACTAGGCTACCTACCATCCCTACACTCTAACCACTAGGCTACCTACCATCCCTACACTCTAACCACTATGCTACCTACCATCCCTACACTCTAACCACTAGGCTACCTGCCATCCTACGCTCTAACCACTGGCTACCTACCATCCCTACACTCTAACCACTAGGCTACCTACCATCCCTACGCTCTAACCAATGGGCAACCTACCATCCCTACACTCTAACCACTAGGCTACCTACCATCCCTACACTCTAACCACTAGGCTACCTACCATCCCTACACTCTAACCACTATGCTACCTACCATCCCTACACTCTAACCACTAGGCTACCTACCATCCCTACACTCTAGCCACTAGGCTACCTACCATCCCTACACTCTAACCACTAGGCTACCTGCCATCCTACGCTCTAACCACTAGGCTACCTACCATCCCTACACTCTAACCACTAGGCTACCTACCATCCCTACGCTCTAACCACTAGGCTACCTACCAGCCCTACGCTCTAACCACTAGGCTACCTACCATCACTACACTCTAACCACTAGGCTACCTACCATCCCTACACTCTATCCACTAGGCTACCTTCCATCCCTACACTCTAACCACTAGACTATCTACCATCCCTACGCTCTAACCACTAGGCTACCTACCATCCCTACACTCTAACCACTAGGCTACCTACCATCCCTATACTCTAACCACTAGGCTACCTACCATCCCTACGCTCTAACCACTAGGCTACCTGTCTCTAACCACTAGTTTACCTACCATTCCTGCACTCTAACCACTAGGCTAGCTACCATCCCTACGCTCTAACCACTAGGCTACCTGTCTCTAACCACTAGGCTACCTACCATCCCTACACTCTAACCACTAGGCTACCTACCATCCCTACGCTCTAACCACTAGGCTACCAGCCATCCCTACGCTCTAACCACTAGGCTAGCTACCATCCCTACGCTCTAACCACTAGGCTACCTGTCTCTAACCATTAGGCTACCTACCATCCCTACACTCTAACCACTAGGCTACCTACCATCCCTACGCTCTAACCACTAGGCTACCTGTCTCTAACCACTAGGCTACCTAACATCCCTACGCTCTAACCACTAGGCTACCTACCATCCCTACACTCTAACCACTAGGCTACCTACCATCCCTGCACTCTAACCACTAGGCTAGCTACCATCCCTACGCTCTAACCACTAGGCTGCCTGTCTCTAACCACTAGGCTACCTACCATCCCTACACTCTAACCACTAGGCTACCTACCATCCCTACACTCTAACCACTATGCTACCTACAATCCCTACACTCTAACCACTAGGCTACCTACCATCCCTACACTCTAGCCACTAGGCTACCTACCATCCCTACACTCTAACCACTAGGCTACCTGCCATCCTACGCTCTAACCACTAGGCTACCTACCATCCTAACACTCTAACCACTAGGCTACCTACCATCCCTACGCTCTAACCACAAGGCTACCTACCAGCCCTACGCTCTAACCACTAGGCTACCTACCATCACTACACTCTAACCACTAGGCTACCTACAATCCCTACACTCTAACCACTAGGCTACCTACAATCCCTACACTCTAACCACTAGGCTACCTACCATCCCTATGCTCTAACCACTAGGCTACCTACCATCCCTACACTCTAACCACTAGGCTACCTACCATCCCTACGCTCTAACCACTAGGCTACCTGTCTCTAACCACTAGGCTACCTACCATCCCTACACTCTAACCACTATGCTACCTACCATCCCTACGCTCTAACCACTAGGCTACCTGCCATCCCTACGCTCTAACCACTAGGCTACCTACAATCCCTACACTCTAACCACTAGGCTACCTACCATCCCTACACTCTAACCACTAGGCTACCTACCATCCCTACGCTCTAACCACTAGGCTACCTGCCCCCTCCACACTCTAACCACTAGGCTACCTACCATCCCTACACTCTAACCACTAGGCTACCTACCATCCCTACACTCTAACCACTAGGCTACCTTCCATCCCTACACTCTAACCACTAGACTATCTACCATCCCTACGCTCTAACCACTAGGCTACCTACCATCCCTACACTCTAACCACTAGGCTACCTACCATCCCTATACTCTAACCACTAGGCTACCTACCATCCCTACGCTCTAACCACTAGGCTACCTGTCTCTAACCACTAGGCTACCTACCATCCCTACACTCTAACCACTAGGCTACCTACCATCCCTACGCTCTAACCACTAGAATACCTGTCTCTAACCACTAGGCTAGCTACCATCCCTACGCTCTAACCACTAGGCTACCTGTCTCTAACCACTAGGCTACCTACCATCCCTACACTCTAACCACTAGGCTACCTACCATCCCTACGCTCTAACCACTAGAATACCTGTCTCTAACCACTAGGCTACCTACCATCCCTACACTCTAACCACTAGGCTACCTACCATCCCTACGCTCTAACCACTAGGCTACCAGCCATCCCTACGCTCTAACCACTAGGCTAGCTACCATCCCTACGCTCTAACCACTAGGCTACCTGTCTCTAACCACTAGGCTAATTACCATCCCTACACTCTAACCACTAGGCTACCTACCATCCCTACGCTCTAACCACTAGGCTACCTGTCTCTAACCACTAGGCTACCTAACATCCCTACGCTCTAACCACTAGGCTACCTACCATCCCTACACTCTAACCACTAGGCTACCTACCATCCCTACACTCTAACCACTAGGCTACCTACCATCCCTACGCTCTAACCACTAGGCTGCCTGTCTCTAACCACTAGACTACCGACCATCCCTACACTCTAACCACTAGGCTACCTACCATCCCTACACTCTAACCACTAGGCTACCTGCCATCCCCACGCTCTAACCACTAGGCTACATACCATCCCTATGCTCTAACCACTCTGCTACCTGCCATCCCTACGCTCTAACCACTAGGCTACCTACCATCCCTACACTCTAACCACTAGGCTACCTACCATCCCTACGCTCTAACCACTAGGCTACCTGCCCCCTCCACACTCTAACCACTAGGCTACCTACCATCCCTATGCTCTAACCACTAGGCTACCTACCATCCCTACACTCTAACCACTAGGCTACCTACCATCACTATGCTCTAACCACTAGGCTACCTACCATCCCTACACTCTAACCACTAGGCTACCTGCCATCCCTACACTCTAACCACCAGGCTACCTACCATCCCTACGCTCTAACCACTAGGCTACCTACCAGCCCTACGCTCTAACCGCTAGGCTACCTACCATCACGACACTCTAACCACTAGGCTACCTACCATCCCTACACTCTAACCACTAGGCTACCTACAATCCCTACACTCTAACCACTAGGCGACCTACCATCCCTATGCTCTAACCACTAGGCTACCTACCATCCCTACACTCTAACCACTAGGCTACCTACCATCCCCACACTCTAACCACTAGGCTACCTACCATCCCTACACTCTAACCACTAGGCTACCTACCATCCCTATGCTCTAACCACTAGGCTACCTACCATCCCTACACTCTAACCACTAGGCTACCTACCATCCCTACACTCTAACCACTAGGCTACCTACCATCCCTACGCTCTAACAACTAGGCTACCTGCCCCCTCCACACTCTAACCACTAGGCTACCTACCATCCCTACACTCTAACCACTAGGCTACCTAACATCCCTACACTCTAACCACTAGGCTACCTACCATCCCTACGCTCTAACCACTAGGCTACCTGTCTCTAACCACTAGGCTACCTACCATCCCTACACTCTAACCACTAGGCTACCTACCATCCCTACACTCTAACCACTAGGCTACCTGCCATCCCTACGCTCTAACCACTAGGCTACCTACAATCCCTACACTCTAACCACTAGGCTACCTACCATCCCTACACTCTAACCACTAGGCTACCTACCATCCCTACGCTCTAACCACTAGGCTACCTGCCATCCCTACGCTCTAACCACTAGGCTACCTACAATCCCTACACTCTAACCACTAGGCTACCTACCATCCCTACACTCTAACCACTAGGCTACCTACAATCCCTACACTCTAACCACTAGGCTACCTACCATCCCTATGCTCTAACCACTAGGCTACCTACCATCCCTACACTCTAACCACTAGGCTACCTACCATCCCTACGCTCTAACCACTAGGCTACCAGCCATCCCTACGCTCTAACCACTAGGCTAGCTACCATCCCTACGCTCTAACCACTAGGCTACCTGTCTCTAACCACTAGGCTACTTACCATCCCTACACTCTAACCACTAGGCTACCTACCATCCCTACGCTCTAACCACTAGGCTACCTGTCTCTAACCACTAGGCTACCTAACATCCCTACGCTCTAACCGGTAGGCTACCTACCATCCCTACACTCTAACCACTAGGCTACCTACCATCCCTACACTCTAACCACTAGGCTACCTACCATCCCTACGCTCTAACCACTAGGCTGCCTGTCTCTAACCACTAGGCTACCTACCATCCCTACACTCTAACCACTAGGCTACCTACCATCCCTACACTCTAACCACTAGGCTACCTGCCATCCCCACGCTCTAACCACTAGGCTACATACCATCCCTATGCTCTAACCACTCTGCTACCTGCCATCCCTACGCTCTAACCACTAGGCTACCTACCATCCCTACACTCTAACCACTAGGCTACCTACCATCCCTACGCTCTAACCACTAGGCTACCTGCCCCCTCCACACTCTAACCACTAGGCTACCTACCATCCCTATGCTCTAACCACTAGGCTACCTACCATCCCTACACTCTAACCACTAGGCTACCTACCATCACTATGCTCTAACCACTAGGCTACCTACCATCCCTACACTCTAACCACTAGGCTACCTGCCATCCCTACACTCTAACCACCAGGCTACCTACCATCCCTACGCTCTAACCACTAGGCTACCTACCAGCCCTACGCTCTAACCGCTAGGCTACCTACCATCACGACACTCTAACCACTAGGCTACCTACCATCCCTACACTCTAACCACTAGGCTACCTACAATCCCTACACTCTAACCACTAGGCTACCTACCATCCCTATGCTCTAACCACTAGGCTACCTACCATCCCTACACTCTAACCACTAGGCTACCTACCATCCCTACACTCTAACCACTAGGCTACCTACCATCCCTACACTCTAACCACTAGGCTACCTACCATCCCTATGCTCTAACCACTAGGCTACCTACCATCCCTACACTCTAACCACTAGGCTACCTACCATCCCTACACTCTAACCACTAGGCTACCTACCATCCCTACGCTCTAACAACTAGGCTACCTGCCCCCTCCACACTCTAACCACTAGGCTACCTACCATCCCTACACTCTAACCACTAGGCTACCTAACATCCCTACGCTCTAACCACTAGGCTACCTGTCTCTAACCACTAGGCTACCTACCATCCCTACACTCTAACCACTAGGCTACCTACCATCCCTACGCTCTAACCACTAGGCTACCTGCCATCCCTACGCTCTAACCACTAGGCTACCTACAATCCCTACACTCTAACCACTAGGCTACCTACCATCCCTACACTCTAACCACTAGGCTACCTACCATCCCTACGCTCTAACCACTAGGCTACCTGCCATCCCTACGCTCTAACCACTAGGCTACCTACAATCCCTACACTCTAACCACTAGGCTACCTACCATCCCTACACTCTAACCACTAGGCTACCTACAATCCCTACACTCTAACCACTAGGCTACCTACCATCCCTATGCTCTAACCACTAGGCTACCTACCATCCCTACACTCTAACCACTAGGCTACCTGCCATCCCTACACTCTAACCACTAGGCTACCTACCATCCCTACGCTCTAACAACTAGGCTACCTGCCCCCTCCACACTCTAACCACTAGGCTACCTACCATCCCTACACTCTAACCACTGGGCTACCTAACATCCCTACACTCTAACCACTAGGCTACCTACCATCCCTACGCTCTAACCACTAGGCTACCTGTCTCTAACCACTAGGCTACCTACCATCCCTACACTCTAACCACTAGGCTACCTACCATCCCTACGCTCTAACTACTAGGCTACCTGCCATCCCTACGCTCTAACCACTAGGCTACCTACAATCCCTACACTCTAACCACTAGGCTACCTACCATCCCTACACTCTAACCACTAGGCTACCTACCATCCCTACGCTCTAACCACTAGGCTGCCTGTCTCTAACCACTAGGCTACCTACCATCCCTACACTCTAACCACTAGGCTACCTACCATCCCTACACTCTAACCACTAGGCTACCTGCCATCCCCACGCTCTAACCACTAGGCTACATACCATCCCTATGCTCTAACCACTCTGCTACCTGCCATCCCTACGCTCTAACCACTAGGCTACCTACCATCCCTACACTCTAACCACTAGGCTACCTACCATCCCTACGCTCTAACCACTAGGCTACCTGCCACCTCCACACTCTAACCACTAGGCTACCTACCATCCCTATGCTCTAACCACTAGGCTACCTACCATCCCTACACTCTAACCACTAGGCTACCTACCATCACTATGCTCTAACCACTAGGCTACCTACCATCCCTACACTCTAACCACTAGGCTACCTGCCATCCCTACACTCTAACCACCAGGCTACCTACCATCCCTACGCTCTAACCACTAGGCTACCTACCAGCCCTACGCTCTAACCGCTAGGCTACCTACCATCACGACACTCTAACCACTAGGCTACCTACCATCCCTACACTCTAACCACTAGGCTACCTACAATCCCTACACTCTAACCACTAGGCTACCTACCATCCCTATGCTCTAACCACTAGGCTACCTACCATCCCTACACTCTAACCACTAGGCTACCTACCATCCCTACACTCTAACCACTAGGCTACCTACCATCCCTACACTCTAACCACTAGGCTACCTACCATCCCTATGCTCTAACCACTAGGCTACCTACCATCCCTACACTCTAACCACTAGGCTACCTACCATCCCTACACTCTAACCACTAGGCTACCTACCATCCCTACGCTCTAACAACTAGGCTACCTGCCCCCTCCACACTCTAACCACTAGGCTACCTACCATCCCTACACTCTAACCACTAGGCTACCTAACATCCCTACACTCTAACCACTAGGCTACCTACCATCCCTACGCTCTAACCACTAGGCTACCTGTCTCTAACCACTAGGCTACCTACCATCCCTACACTCTAACCACTAGGCTACCTACCATCCCTACGCTCTAACCACTAGGCTACCTGCCATCCCTACGCTCTAACCACTAGGCTACCTACAATCCCTACACTCTAACCACTAGGCTACCTACCATCCCTACACTCTAACCACTAGGCTACCTACCATCCCTACGCTCTAACCACTAGGCTACCTGCCATCCCTACGCTCTAACCACTAGGCTACCTACAATCCCTACACTCTAACCACTAGGCTACCTACCATCCCTACACTCTAACCACTAGGCTACCTACAATCCCTACACTCTAACCACTAGGCTACCTACCATCCCTACACTCTAACCACTAGGCTACCTACCATCCCTACACTCTAACCACTAGGCTACCTACCATCCCTATGCTCTAACCACTAGGCTACCTACCATCCCTACACTCTAACCACTAGGCTACCTACCATCCCTACACTCTAACCACTAGGCTAGCTACCATCCCTACGCTCTAACAACTAGGCTACCTGCCCCCTCCACACTCTAACCACTAGGCTACCTACCATCCCTACACTCTAACCACTAGGCTACCTAACATCCCTACACTCTAACCACTAGGCTACCTACCATCCCTACGCTCTAACCACTAGGCTACCTGTCTCTAACCACTAGGCTACCTACCATCCCTACACTCTAACCACTAGGCTACCTACCATCCCTACGCTCTAACCACTAGGCTACCTGCCATCCCTACGCTCTAACCACTAGGCTACCTACAATCCCTACACTCTAACCACTAGGCTACCTACCATCCCTACACTCTAACCACTAGGCTACCTACCATCCCTACGCTCTAACCACTAGGCTACCTGCCATCCCTACGCTCTAACCACTAGGCTACCTACAATCCCTACACTCTAACCACTAGGCTACCTACCATCCCTACACTCTAACCACTAGGCTACCTACAATCCCTACACTCTAACCACTAGGCTACCTACCATCCCTATGCTCTAACCACTAGGCTACCTACCATCCCTACACTCTAACCACTAGGCTACCTGCCATCCCTACACTCTAACCACTAGGCTACCTACCATCCCTACGCTCTAACAACTAGGCTACCTGCCCCCTCCACACTCTAACCACTAGGCTACCTACCATCCCTACACTCTAACCACTAGGCTACCTAACATCCCTACACTCTAACCACTAGGCTACCTACCATCCCTACGCTCTAACCACTAGGCTACCTGTCTCTAACCACTAGGCTACCTACCATCCCTACACTCTAACCACTAGGCTACCTACCATCCCTACGCTCTAACTACTAGGCTACCTGCCATCCCTACGCTCTAACCACTAGGCTACCTACAATCCCTACACTCTAACCACTAGGCTACCTACCATCCCTACGCTCTAACCACTAGGCTACCTGCCATCCCTACGCTCTAACCACTAGGCTACCTACAAGCCCGACACTCTAACCACTAGGCTACCTAC
Organism: Oncorhynchus clarkii lewisi; assembly: GCF_045791955.1. Taxonomy (NCBI): domain Eukaryota; kingdom Metazoa; phylum Chordata; class Actinopteri; order Salmoniformes; family Salmonidae; genus Oncorhynchus; species Oncorhynchus clarkii. The sequence continues at coordinate 39,682,446 of NC_092175.1, read as the reverse complement.
CATCCCTACACTCTAACCACTAGGCTACCTACCATCCCTACGCTCTAACCACTAGGCTACCCGCCATCCCTACGCTCTAACCACTAGGCTACCTACAATCCCTACACTCTAACCACTAGGCTACCTACCATCCCTACACTCTAACCACTAGGCTACCTACAATCCCTACACTCTAACCACTAGGCTACCTACCATCCCTACACTCTAACCACTAGGCTACCTACCATCCCTACACTCTAACCACTAGGCTACCTACCATCCCTATGCTCTAACCACTAGGCTACCTACCATCCCTACACTCTAACCACTAGGCTACCTACCATCCCTACACTCTAACCACTAGGCTACCTACCATCCCTACGCTCTAACAACTAGGCTACCTGCCCCCTCCACACTCTAACCACTAGGCTACCTACCATCCCTACACTCTAACCACTAGGCTACCTAACATCCCTACACTCTAACCACTAGGCTACCTACCATCCCTACGCTCTAACCACTAGGCTACCTGTCTCTAACCACTAGGCTACCTACCATCCCTACACTCTAACCACTAGGCTACCTACCATCCCTACGCTCTAACCACTAGGCTACCTGCCATCCCTACGCTCTAACCACTAGGCTACCTACAATCCCTACACTCTAACCACTAGGCTACCTACCATCCCTACACTCTAACCACTAGGCTACCTACCATCCCTACGCTCTAACCACTAGGCTACCTGCCATCCCTACGCTCTAACCACTAGGCTACCTACAATCCCTACACTCTAACCACTAGGCTACCTACCATCCCTACACTCTAACCACTAGGCTACCTACAATCCCTACACTCTAACCACTAGGCTACCTACCATCCCTATGCTCTAACCACTAGGCTACCTACCATCCCTACACTCTAACCACTAGGCTACCTGCCATCCCTACACTCTAACCACTAGGCTACCTACCATCCCTACGCTCTAACAACTAGGCTACCTGCCCCCTCCACACTCTAACCACTAGGCTACCTACCATCCCTACACTCTAACCACTAGGCTACCTAACATCCCTACACTCTAACCACTAGGCTACCTACCATCCCTACGCTCTAACCACTAGGCTACCTGTCTCTAACCACTAGGCTACCTACCATCCCTACACTCTAACCACTAGGCTACCTACCATCCCTACGCTCTAACTACTAGGCTACCTGCCATCCCTACGCTCTAACCACTAGGCTACCTACAATCCCTACACTCTAACCACTAGGCTACCTACCATCCCTACACTCTAACCACTAGGCTACCTACCATCCCTACGCTCTAACCACTAGGCTACCTGCCCCCTCCACACTCTAACCACTAGGCTACCTACCATCCCTACACTCTAACCACTAGGCTACCTTCCATCCCTACACTCTAGCCACTAGACTACCTACCATCCCTACTCTCTAACCACTAGGCTACCTACCATCCCTACACTCTAACCACTAGGCTACCTACCATCCCTATACTCTAACCACTAGGCTACCTACCATCCCTACGCTCTAACCACTAGGCTACCTGTCTCTAACCACTAGTTTACCTACCATCCCTGCACTCTAACCACTAGGCTAGCTACCATCCCTACGCTCTAACCACTAGGCTACCTACCATCCCTACACTCTAACCACTAGGCTACCTACCATCCCTACGCTCTAACCACTAGAATACCTGTCTCTAACCACTAGGCTACCTACCATCCATACACTCTAACCACTAGGCTACCTACCATCCCTACGCTCTAACCACTAAGCTACCAGCCATCCCTACACTCTAACCACTAGGCTAGCTACCATCCCTACGCTCTAACCACTAGGCTACCTGTCTCTAACCACAAGGCTACCTACCATCCCTACACTCTAACCACTAGGCTACCTACCATCCCTACGCTCTAACCACTAGTCTACCTGTCTCTAACCACTAGGCTACCTAACATCCCTACGCTCTAACCACTAGGCTACCTACCATCCCTACACTCTAACCACTAGGCTACCTACCATCCCTACACTCTAACCACTAGGCTACCTACCATCCCTACGCTCTAACCACTAGGCTACCAGCCATCCCTACGCTCTAACCACTAGGCTAGCTACCATCCCTACGCTCTATCCACTAGAATACCTGTCTCTAACCACTAGGCTACCTACCCCATCCCTACACTCTAACCACTAGGCTACCTACCATCCCTACGCTCTAACCACTAGGCTACCTGTCTCTAACCACTAGACTATCTACCATCCCTACACTCTAACCACTAGGCTACCTGCCATCCCTACGCTCTAACCACTAGGCTACCTACCATCCCTACACTCTAACCACTAGGCTACCTACCATCCCTACACTCTAACCACTAGGCTACCTACCATCCCTACACTCTAACCACTAGGCTACCTACCATCCCTACGCTCTAACCACTAGGCTACCAGCCATCCCTACGCTCTAACCACTAGGCTAGCTACCATCCCTACGCTCTAACCACTAGGCTACCTGTCTCTAACCACTAGGCTACCTACCCCATCCCTACACTCTAACCACTAGTCTACCTACCATCCCTACGCTCTAATCACTAGGCTACCTGTCTCTAACCACTAGGCTATCTACCATCCCTACACTCTAACCACTAGGCTACCTGCCATCCCTACGCTCTAACCACTGGGCTACATACCATCCATATGCTCTAACCACTATGCCACCTGCCATCCCTACGCTCTAACCACTAGGCTACCTACCATCCCTACACTCTAACCACTAGGCTACCTACCATCCCTACGCTCTAACCACTAGGCTACCTGCCACCTCCACACTCTAACCACTAGGCTACCTACCATCCCTACGCTCTAACCACTAGGCTACCTACCATCCCTATGCTCTAACCACTAGGCTACCTACCATCCCTACACTCTAACCACTAGGATACTTTCCATCCCTACACTCTAACCACTAGGCTACCTACCATCCCTACGCTCTAACCACTAGGCTACCTACCATCCCTACACTCTAACCACTAGGCTACCTGCCATCCCTACACTCTAACCACTAGGCTACCTACCATCCCTACACTCTAACCACTAGGCTACCTACCATCCCTACGCTCTAACCACTAGGCTACCTAGCCACTCCACACTCTAACCACTAGGCTACCTACCATACCTACACTCTAACCACTAGGCTACCTTCCATCCCTACACTCTAACCACTAGACTACCTACCTCCCTACTCTCTAACCACTAGGCTACCTACCATCCCTACACTCTAACCACTAGGCTACCTACAATCCCTACACTCTAACCACTAGGCTACCTACCATCCCTATGCTCTAACCACTAGGCTACCTACCATCCCTACACTCTAACCACTAGGCTACCTACCATCCCTAAGCTCTAACCACTAGGCTACCTACCATCCCTACGCTCTAACAACTAGGCTACCTGCCCCCTCCACACTCTAACCACTAGGCTACCTACCATCCCTACACTCTAACCACTAGGCTACCTAACATCCCTACACTCTAACCACTAGGCTACCTACCATCCCTACGCTCTAACCACTAGGCTACCTGTCTCTAACCACTAGGCTACCTACCATCCCTACACTCTAACCACTAGGCTACCTACCATCCCTACGCTCTAACCACTAGGCTACCTGCCATCCCTACGCTCTAACCACTAGGCTACCTACAATCCCTACACTCTAACCACTAGGCTACCTACCATCCCTACACTCTAACCACTAGGCTACCTACCATCCCTACGCTCTAACCACTAGGCTACCTAGCCACTCCACACTCTAACCACTAGGCTACCTACCATACCTACACTCTAACCACTAGGCTACCTACCATCCCTACACTCTAACCACTAGGCTACCTAACATCCCTACACTCTAACCACTAGGCTACCTACCATCCCTACGCTCTAACCACTAGGCTACCTGTCTCTAACCACTAGGCTACCTACCATCCCTACACTCTAACCACTAGGCTACCTACCATCCCTACGCTCTAACTACTAGGCTACCTGCCATCCCTACGCTCTAACCACTAGGCTACCTACAATCCCTACACTCTAACCACTAGGCTACCTACCATCCCTACACTCTAACCACTAGGCTACCTACCATCCCTACGCTCTAACCACTAGGCTACCTGCCCCCTCCACACTCTAACCACTAGGCTACCTACCATCCCTACACTCTAACCACTAGGCTACCTTCCATCCCTACACTCTAGCCACTAGACTACCTACCATCCCTACTCTCTAACCACTAGGCTACCTACCATCCCTACACTCTAACCACTAGGCTACCTACCATCCCTATACTCTAACCACTAGGCTACCTACCATCCCTACGCTCTAACCACTAGGCTACCTGTCTCTAACCACTAGTTTACCTACCATCCCTGCACTCTAACCACTAGGCTAGCTACCATCCCTACGCTCTAACCACTAGGCTACCTACCATCCCTACACTCTAACCACTAGGCTACCTACCATCCCTACGCTCTAACCACTAGAATACCTGTCTCTAACCACTAGGCTACCTACCATCCATACACTCTAACCACTAGGCTACCTACCATCCCTACGCTCTAACCACTAAGCTACCAGCCATCCCTACACTCTAACCACTAGGCTAGCTACCATCCCTACGCTCTAACCACTAGGCTACCTGTCTCTAACCACAAGGCTACCTACCATCCCTACACTCTAACCACTAGGCTACCTACCATCCCTACGCTCTAACCACTAGTCTACCTGTCTCTAACCACTAGGCTACCTAACATCCCTACGCTCTAACCACTAGGCTACCTACCATCCCTACACTCTAACCACTAGGCTACCTACCATCCCTACACTCTAACCACTAGGCTACCTACCATCCCTACGCTCTAACCACTAGGCTACCAGCCATCCCTACGCTCTAACCACTAGGCTAGCTACCATCCCTACGCTCTATCCACTAGAATACCTGTCTCTAACCACTAGGCTACCTACCCCATCCCTACACTCTAACCACTAGGCTACCTACCATCCCTACGCTCTAACCACTAGGCTACCTGTCTCTAACCACTAGACTATCTACCATCCCTACACTCTAACCACTAGGCTACCTGCCATCCCTACGCTCTAACCACTAGGCTACCTACCATCCCTACACTCTAACCACTAGGCTACCTACCATCCCTACACTCTAACCACTAGGCTACCTACCATCCCTACACTCTAACCACTAGGCTACCTACCATCCCTACGCTCTAACCACTAGGCTACCAGCCATCCCTACGCTCTAACCACTAGGCTACCTACCATCCCTACGCTCTAACCACTAGGCTACCTGTCTCTAACCACTAGGCTACCTACCATCCCTACACTCTAACCACTAGGCTACCTACCATCCCTACGCTCTAACCACTAGGCTACCTGCCATCCCTACGCTCTAACCACTAGGCTACCTACAATCCCTACACTCTAACCACTAGGCTACCTACCATCCCTACACTCTAACCACTAGGCTACCTACCATCCCTACGCTCTAACCACTAGGCTACCTGCCATCCCTACGCTCTAACCACTAGGCTACCTACAATCCCTACACTCTAACCACTAGGCTACCTACCATCCCTACACTCTAACCACTAGGCTACCTACAATCCCTACACTCTAACCACTAGGCTACCTACCATCCCTATGCTCTAACCACTAGGCTACCTACCATCCCTACACTCTAACCACTAGGCTACCTGCCATCCCTACACTCTAACCACTAGGCTACCTACCATCCCTACGCTCTAACAACTAGGCTACCTGCCCCCTCCACACTCTAACCACTAGGCTACCTACCATCCCTACACTCTAACCACTAGGCTACCTAACATCCCTACACTCTAACCACTAGGCTACCTACCATCCCTACGCTCTAACCACTAGGCTACCTGTCTCTAACCACTAGGCTACCTACCATCCCTACACTCTAACCACTAGGCTACCTACCATCCCTACGCTCTAACTACTAGGCTACCTGCCATCCCTACGCTCTAACCACTAGGCTACCTACAATCCCTACACTCTAACCACTAGGCTACCTACCATCCCTACACTCTAACCACTAGGCTACCTACCATCCCTACGCTCTAACCACTAGGCTACCTGCCCCCTCCACACTCTAACCACTAGGCTACCTACCATCCCTACACTCTAACCACTAGGCTACCTTCCATCCCTACACTCTAGCCACTAGACTACCTACCATCCCTACTCTCTAACCACTAGGCTACCTACCATCCCTACACTCTAACCACTAGGCTACCTACCATCCCTATACTCTAACCACTAGGCTACCTACCATCCCTACGCTCTAACCACTAGGCTACCTGTCTCTAACCACTAGTTTACCTACCATCCCTGCACTCTAACCACTAGGCTAGCTACCATCCCTACGCTCTAACCACTAGGCTACCTACCATCCCTACACTCTAACCACTAGGCTACCTACCATCCCTACGCTCTAACCACTAGAATACCTGTCTCTAACCACTAGGCTACCTACCATCCATACACTCTAACCACTAGGCTACCTACCATCCCTACGCTCTAACCACTAAGCTACCAGCCATCCCTACACTCTAACCACTAGGATAGCTACCATCCCTACGCTCTAACCACTAGGCTACCTGTCTCTAACCACAAGGCTACCTACCATCCCTACACTCTAACCACTAGGCTACCTAACATCCCTACGCTCTAACCACTAGGCTACCTACCATCCCTACACTCTAACCACTAGGCTACCTACCATCCCTACACTCTAACCACTAGGCTACCTACCATCCCTACGCTCTAACCACTAGGCTACCAGCCATCCCTACGCTCTAACCACTAGGCTAGCTACCATCCCTACGCTCTATCCACTAGAATACCTGTCTCTAACCACTAGGCTACCTACCCCATCCCTACACTCTAACCACTAGGCTACCTACCATCCCTACGCTCTAACCACTAGGCTACCTGTCTCTAACCACTAGACTATCTACCATCCCTACACTCTAACCACTAGGCTACCTGCCATCCCTACGCTCTAACCACTAGGCTACCTACCATCCCTACACTCTAACCACTAGGCTACCTACCATCCCTACACTCTAACCACTAGGCTACCTACCATCCCTACACTCTAACCACTAGGCTACCTACCATCCCTACGCTCTAACCACTAGGCTACCAGCCATCCCTACGCTCTAACCACTAGGCTAGCTACCATCCCTACGCTCTAACCACTAGGCTACCTGTCTCTAACCACTAGGCTACCTACCCCATCCCTACACTCTAACCACTAGGCTACCTACCATCCCTACGCTCTAATCACTAGGCTACCTGTCTCTAACCACTAGGCTATCTACCATCCCTACACTCTAACCACTAGGCTACCTGCCATCCCTACGCTCTAACCACTGGGCTACATACCATCCATATGCTCTAACCACTATGCCACCTGCCATCCCTACGCTCTAACCACTAGGCTACCTACCATCCCTACACTCTAACCACTAGGCTACCTACCATCCCTACGCTCTAACCACTAGGCTACCTGCCACCTCCACACTCTAACCACTAGGCTACCTACCATCCCTACGCTCTAACCACTAGGCTACCTACCATCCCTATGCTCTAACCACTAGGCAACCTACCATCCCTACACTCTAACCACTAGGATACTTTCCATCCCTACACTCTAACCACTAGGCTACCTACCATCCCTACGCTCTAACCACTAGGCTACCTACCATCCCTACACTCTAACCACTAGGCTACCTGCCATCCCTACACTCTAACCACTAGGCTACCTACCATCCCTACACTCTAACCACTAGGCTACCTACCATCCCTATGCTCTAACCACTAGGCTACCTAGCCACTCCACACTCTAACCACTAGGCTACCTACCATACCTACACTCTAACCACTAGGCTACCTTCCATCCCTACACTCTAACCACTAGACTACCTACCTCCCTACGCTCTAACCACTAGGCTACCTACCATCCCTACACTCTAACCACTAGGCTACCTACCATCCCTACACTCTAACCACTAGGCTACCTACAATCCCTACACTCTAACCACTAGGCTACCTACCATCCCTATGCTCTAACCACTAGGCTACCTACCATCCCTACACTCTAACCACTAGGCTACCTACCATCCCTAAGCTCTAACCACTAGGCTACCTACCATCCCTACGCTCTAACAACTAGGCTACCTGCCCCCTCCACACTCTAACCACTAGGCTACCTACCATCCCTACACTCTAACCACTAGGCTACCTAACATCCCTACACTCTAACCACTAGGCTACCTACCATCCCTACGCTCTAACCACTAGGCTACCTGTCTCTAACCACTAGGCTACCTACCATCCCTACACTCTAACCACTAGGCTACCTACCATCCCTACGCTCTAACCACTAGGCTACCTGCCATCCCTACGCTCTAACCACTAGGCTACCTACAATCCCTACACTCTAACCACTAGGCTACCTACCATCCCTACACTCTAACCACTAGGCTACCTACCATCCCTACGCTCTAACCACTAGGCTACCTAGCCACTCCACACTCTAACCACTAGGCTACCTACCATACCTACACTCTAACCACTAGGCTACCTACCATCCCTACACTCTAACCACTAGGCTACCTAACATCCCTACACTCTAACCACTAGGCTACCTACCATCCCTACGCTCTAACCACTAGGCTACCTGTCTCTAACCACTAGGCTACCTACCATCCCTACACTCTAACCACTAGGCTACCTACCATCCCTACGCTCTAACTACTAGGCTACCTGCCATCCCTACGCTCTAACCACTAGGCTACCTACAATCCCTACACTCTAACCACTAGGCTACCTACCATCCCTACACTCTAACCACTAGGCTACCTACCATCCCTACACTCTAACCACTAGGCTACCTGCCCCCTCCACACTCTAACCACTAGGCTACCTACCATCCCTACACTCTAACCACTAGGCTACCTTCCATCCCTACACTCTAGCCACTAGACTACCTACCATCCCTACTCTCTAACCACTAGGCTACCTACCATCCCTACACTCTAACCACTAGGCTACCTACCATCCCTACGCTCTAACCACTAGTCTACCTGTCTCTAACCACTAGGCTACCTAACATCCCTACGCTCTAACCACTAGGCTACCTACCATCCCTACACTCTAACCACTAGGCTACCTACCATCCCTACACTCTAACCACTAGGCTACCTACCATCCCTACGCTCTAACCACTAGGCTACCAGCCATCCCTACGCTCTAACCACTAGGCTAGCTACCATCCCTACGCTCTATCCACTAGAATACCTGTCTCTAACCACTAGGCTACCTACCCCATCCCTACACTCTAACCACTAGGCTACCTACCATCCCTACGCTCTAACCACTAGGCTACCTGTCTCTAACCACTAGACTATCTACCATCCCTACACTCTAACCACTAGGCTACCTGCCATCCCTACGCTCTAACCACTAGGCTACCTACCATCCCTACACTCTAACCACTAGGCTACCTACCATCCCTACACTCTAACCACTAGGCTACCTACCATCCCTACACTCTAACCACTAGGCTACCTACCATCCCTACGCTCTAACCACTAGGCTACCAGCCATCCCTACGCTCTAACCACTAGGCTAGCTACCATCCCTACGCTCTAACCACTAGGCTACCTGTCTCTAACCACTAGGCTACCTACCCCATCCCTACACTCTAACCACTAGGCTACCTACCATCCCTACGCTCTAATCACTAGGCTACCTGTCTCTAACCACTAGGCTATCTACCATCCCTACACTCTAACCACTAGGCTACCTGCCATCCCTACGCTCTAACCACTGGGCTACATACCATCCATATGCTCTAACCACTATGCCACCTGCCATCCCTACGCTCTAACCACTAGGCTACCTACCATCCCTACACTCTAACCACTAGGCTACCTACCATCCCTCGCTCTAACCACTAGGCTACCTGCCACCTCCACACTCTAACCACTAGGCTACCTACCATCCCTACGCTCTAACCACTAGGCTACCTACCATCCCTATGCTCTAACCACTAGGCTACCTACCATCCCTACACTCTAACCACTAGGATACTTTCCATCCCTACACTCTAACCACTAGGCTACCTACCATCCCTACGCTCTAACCACTAGGCTACCTACCATCCCTACACTCTAACCACTAGGCTACCTGCCATCCCTACACTCTAACCACTAGGCTACCTACCATCCCTACACTCTAACCACTAGGCTACCTACCATCCCTATGCTCTAACCACTAGGCTACCTAGCCACTCCACACTCTAACCACTAGGCTACCTACCATACCTACACTCTAACCACTAGGCTACCTTCCATCCCTACACTCTAACCACTAGACTACCTACCTCCCTACGCTCTAACCACTAGGCTACCTACCATCCCTACACTCTAACCACTAGGCTACCTACCATCCCTACACTCTAACCACTAGGCTACCTACAATCCCTACACTCTAACCACTAGGCTACCTACCATCCCTATGCTCTAACCACTAGGCTACCTACCATCCCTACACTCTAACCACTAGGCTACCTACCATCCCTAAGCTCTAACCACTAGGCTACCTACCATCCCTACGCTCTAACAACTAGGCTACCTGCCCCCTCCACACTCTAACCACTAGGCTACCTACCATCCCTACACTCTAACCACTAGGCTACCTAACATCCCTACACTCTAACCACTAGGCTACCTACCATCCCTACGCTCTAACCACTAGGCTACCTGTCTCTAACCACTAGGCTACCTACCATCCCTACACTCTAACCACTAGGCTACCTACCATCCCTACGCTCTAACCACTAGGCTACCTGCCATCCCTACGCTCTAACCACTAGGCTACCTACAATCCCTACACTCTAACCACTAGGCTACCTACCATCCCTACACTCTAACCACTAGGCTACCTACCATCCCTACGCTCTAACCACTAGGCTACCTAGCCACTCCACACTCTAACCACTAGGCTACCTACCATACCTACACTCTAACCACTAGGCTACCTACCATCCCTACACTCTAACCACTAGGCTACCTAACATCCCTACACTCTAACCACTAGGCTACCTACCATCCCTACGCTCTAACCACTAGGCTACCTGTCTCTAACCACTAGGCTACCTACCATCCCTACACTCTAACCACTAGGCTACCTACCATCCCTACGCTCTAACTACTAGGCTACCTGCCATCCCTACGCTCTAACCACTAGGCTACCTACAATCCCTACACTCTAACCACTAGGCTACCTACCATCCCTACACTCTAACCACTAGGCTACCTACCATCCCTACACTCTAACCACTAGGCTACCTGCCCCCTCCACACTCTAACCACTAGGCTACCTACCATCCCTACACTCTAACCACTAGGCTACCTTCCATCCCTACACTCTAGCCACTAGACTACCTACCATCCCTACTCTCTAACCACTAGGCTACCTACCATCCCTACACTCTAACCACTAGGCTACCTACCATCCCTATACTCTAACCACTAGGCTACCTACCATCCCTACGCTCTAACCACTAGGCTACCTGTCTCTAACCACTAGTTTACCTACCATCCCTGCACTCTAACCACTAGGCTAGCTACCATCCCTACGCTCTAACCACTAGGCTACCTACCATCCCTACACTCTAACCACTAGGCTACCTACCATCCCTACGCTCTAACCACTAGAATACCTGTCTCTAACCACTAGGCTACCTACCATCCCTACACTCTAACCACTAGGCTACCTACCATCCCTACGCTCTAACCACTAAGCTACCAGCCATCCCTACACTCTAACCACTAGGCTAGCTACCATCCCTACGCTCTAACCACTAGGCTACCTGTCTCTAACCACAAGGCTACCTACCATCCCTACACTCTAACCACTAGGCTACCTACCATCCCTACGCTCTAACCACTAGTCTACCTGTCTCTAACCACTAGGCTACCTAACATCCCTACGCTCTAACCACTAGGCTACCTACCATCCCTACACTCTAACCACTAGGCTACCTACCTTCCCTACACTCTAACCACTAGGCTACCTACCATCCCTACGCTCTAACCACTAGGCTACCAGCCATCCCTACGCTCTAACCACTAGGCTAGCTACCATCCCTACGCTCTATCCACTAGAATACCTGTCTCTAACCACTAGGCTACCTACCCCATCCCTACACTCTAACCACTAGGCTACCTACCATCCCTACGCTCTAACCACTAGGCTACCTGTCTCTAACCACTAGACTATCTACCATCCCTACACTCTAACCACTAGGCTACCTGCCATCCCTACGCTCTAACCACTAGGCTACCTACCATCCCTACACTCTAACCACTAGGCTACCTACCATCCCTACACTCTAACCACTAGGCTACCTACCATCCCTACACTCTAACCACTAGGCTACCTACCATCCCTACGCTCTAACCACTAGGCTACCAGCCATCCCTACGCTCTAACCACTAGGCTAGCTACCATCCCTACGCTCTAACCACTAGGCTACCTGTCTCTAACCACTAGGCTACCTACCCCATCCCTACACTCTAACCACTAGGCTACCTACCATCCCTACGCTCTAATCACTAGGCTACCTGTCTCTAACCACTAGGCTATCTACCATCCCTACACTCTAACCACTAGGCTACCTGCCATCCCTACGCTCTAACCACTGGGCTACATACCATCCATATGCTCTAACCACTATGCCACCTGCCATCCCTACGCTCTAACCACTAGGCTACCTACCATCCCTACACTCTAACCACTAGGCTACCTACCATCCCTACGCTCTAACCACTAGGCTACCTGCCACCTCCACACTCTAACCACTAGGCTACCTACCATCCCTACGCTCTAACCACTAGGCTACCTACCATCCCTATGCTCTAACCACTAGGCTACCTACCATCCCTACACTCTAACCACTAGGATACTTTCCATCCCTACACTCTAACCACTAGGCTACCTACCATCCCTACGCTCTAACCACTAGGCTACCTACCATCCCTACACTCTAACCACTAGGCTACCTACCATCCCTATGCTCTAACCACTAGGCTACCTACCATCCCTACACTCTAACCACTAGGCTACCTACCATCCCTACGCTCTAACCACTAGGCTACCTAGCCACTCCACACTCTAACCACTAGGCTACCTACCATACCTACACTCTAACCACTAGGCTACCTGCCATCCCTACACTCTAACCACTAGGCTACCTACCATCCCTACACTCTAACCACTAGGCTACCTACCATCCCTACGCTCTAACCACTAGGCTACCTAGCCACTCCACACTCTAACCACTAGGCTACCTACCATACCTACACTCTAACCACTAGGCTACCTTCCATCCCTACACTCTAACCACTAGACTACCTACCTCCCTACGCTCTAACCACTAGGATACCTACCATCCCTACACTCTAACCACTAGGCTACCTACCATCCCTACACTCTAACCACTAAGCTAGCTACCATCCCTACGCTCTAACCACTAGGCTACCTGTCTCTAACCACTAGGCTACCTACCATCCCTACACTCTAACCACTAGGCTACCTACCATCCCTACGCTCTAACCACTAGGCTACCTGTCTCTAACCACTAGGCTACCTACCATCCCTACACTCTAACCACTAGGCTACCTACCATCCCTACACTCTAACCACTAGGCTACCTACCATCCCTACGCTCTAACCACTAGGCTACCTGTCTCTAACCACTAGGATACCTACCATCCCTACACTCTAACCACTAGGCTACCTGCCCCCTCCACACTCTAACCACTAGGCTACCTACCATCCCTACACTCTAACCACTAGGCTACCTTCCATCCCTACACTCTAACCACTAGACTATCTACCATACCTACGCTCTAACCACTAGGCTACCTACCATCCCTACACTCTAACCACTAGGCTACCTACCATCCCTACACTCTAACCACTAGGCTACCTACCATCCCTACACTCTAACCACTAGGCTACCTACAATCCCTACACTCTAACCACTAGGCTACCTACCATCCCTATGCTCTAACCACTAGGCTACCTACCATCCCTACACTCTAACCACTAGGCTACCTACCATCCCTACACTCTAACCACTAGGCTACCTACCATCCCTACGCTCTAACAACTAGGCTACCTGCCCCCTCCACACTCTAACCACTAGGCTACCTACCATCCCTACACTCTAACCACTAGGCTACCTACCATCCCTACGCTCTAACCACTAGGCTACCTGTCTCTAACCACTAGTTTACCTACCATCCCTGCACTCTAACCACTAGGCTAGCTACCATCCCTACGCTCTAACCACTAGGCTACCTACCATCCCTACACTCTAACCACTAGGCTACCTACCATCCCTACGCTCTAACCACTAGAATACCTGTCTCTAACCACTAGGCTACCTACCATCCATACACTCTAACCACTAGGCTACCTACCATCCCTACGTTCTAACCACTAGGCTACAAGCCATCCCTACACTCTAACCACTAGGCTAGCTACCATCCCTACACTCTAACCACTAGGCTACCTGTCTCTAACCACAAGGCTACCTACCATCCCTACACTCTAACCACTAGGCTACCTACCATCCCTACGCTCTAACCACTAGTCTACCTGTCTCTAACCACTAGGCTACCTAACATCCCTACGCTCTAACCACTAGGCTACCAGCCATCCCTACGCTCTAACCACTAGGCTAGCTACCCACCCTACGCTCTAACCACTAGAATACCTGTCTCTAACCACTAGGCTACCTACCCCATCCCTACACTCTAACCACTAGGCTACCTACCATCCCTACGCTCTAACCACTAGGCTACCTGTCTCTAACCACTAGGCTATCTACCATCCCTACACTCTAACCACTAGGCTACCTGCCATCCCTACGCTCTAACCACTAGGCTACCTACCATCCCTACACTCTAACCACTAGGCTACCTACCATCCCTACACTCTAACCACTAGGCTACCTACCATCCCCACGCTCTAACCACTAGGCTACCAGCCATCCCTACGCTCTAACCACTAGGCTAGCTACCATCCCTACGCTCTAACCACTAGGCTACCTGTCTCTAACCACTAGGCTACCTACCCCATCCCTACACTCTAACCACTAGGCTACCTACCATCCCTACGCTCTAATCACTAGGCTACCTGTCTCTAACCACTAGGCTATCTACCATCCCTACACTCTAACCACTAGGCTACCTGCCATCCCTACGCTCTAACCACTAGGCTACATACCATCCCTATGCTCTAACCACTATGCCACCTGCCATCCCTACGCTCTAACCACTAGGCTACCTACCATCCCTACACTCTAACCACTAGGCTACCTACCATCCCTACGCTCTAACCACTAGGCTACCTGCCACCTCCACACTCTAACCACTAGGCTACCTACCATCCCTACGCTCTAACCACTAGGCTACCTACCATCCCTATGCTCTAACCACTAGGCTACCTACCATCCCTACACTCTAACCACTAGGATACTTTCCATCCCTACACTCTAACCACTAGGCTACCTACCATCCCTACGCTCTAACCACTAGGCTACCTACCATCCCTACACTCTAACCACTAGGCTACCTGCCATCCCTACACTCTAACCACTAGGCTACCTACCATCCCTACACTCTAACCACTAGGCTACCTACCATCCCTACGCTCTAACCACTAGGCTACCTAGCCACTCCACACTCTAACCACTAGGCTACCTACCATACCTACACTCTAACCACTAGGCTACCTTCCATCCCTACACTCTAACCACTAGACTACCTACCTCCCTACGCTCTAACCACTAGGATACCTACCATCCCTACACTCTAACCACTAGGCTACCTACCATCCCTACACTCTAACCACTAAGCTAGCTACCATCCCTACGCTCTAACCACTAGGCTACCTGTCTCTAACCACTAGGCTACCTACCATCCCTACACTCTAACCACTAGGCTACCTACCATCCCTACGCTCTAACCACTAGGCTACCTGTCTCTAACCACTAGGCTACCTACCATCCCTACACTCTAACCACTAGGCTACCTACCATCCCTACACTCTAACCACTAGGCTACCTACCATCCCTACGCTCTAACCACTAGGCTACCTGTCTCTAACCACTAGGATACCTACCATCCCTACACTCTAACCACTAGGCTACCTGCCCCCTCCACACTCTAACCACTAGGCTACCTACCATCCCTACACTCTAACCACTAGGCTACCTTCCATCCCTACACTCTAACCACTAGACTATCTACCATACCTACGCTCTAACCACTAGGCTACCTACCATCCCTACACTCTAACCACTAGGCTACCTACCATCCCTACACTCTAACCACTAGGCTACCTACCATCCCTACACTCTAACCACTAGGCTACCTACAATCCCTACACTCTAACCACTAGGCTACCTACCATCCCTATGCTCTAACCACTAGGCTACCTACCATCCCTACACTCTAACCACTAGGCTACCTACCATCCCTACACTCTAACCACTAGGCTACCTACCATCCCTACGCTCTAACAACTAGGCTACCTGCCCCCTCCACACTCTAACCACTAGGCTACCTACCATCCCTACACTCTAACCACTAGGCTACCTACCATCCCTACGCTCTAACCACTAGGCTACCTGTCTCTAACCACTAGTTTACCTACCATCCCTGCACTCTAACCACTAGGCTAGCTACCATCCCTACGCTCTAACCACTAGGCTACCTACCATCCCTACACTCTAACCACTAGGCTACCTACCATCCCTACGCTCTAACCACTAGAATACCTGTCTCTAACCACTAGGCTACCTACCATCCATACACTCTAACCACTAGGCTACCTACCATCCCTACGTTCTAACCACTAGGCTACAAGCCATCCCTACACTCTAACCACTAGGCTAGCTACCATCCCTACACTCTAACCACTAGGCTACCTGTCTCTAACCACAAGGCTACCTACCATCCCTACACTCTAACCACTAGGCTACCTACCATCCCTACGCTCTAACCACTAGTCTACCTGTCTCTAACCACTAGGCTACCTAACATCCCTACGCTCTAACCACTAGGCTACCTACCATCCCTACACTCTAACCACTAGGCTACCTACCATCCCTACACTCTAACCACTAGACTACCTACCATCCCTACGCTCTAACCACTAGGCTACCAGCCATCCCTACGCTCTAACCACTAGGCTAGCTACCCACCCTACGCTCTAACCACTAGAATACCTGTCTCTAACCACTAGGCTACCTACCCCATCCCTACACTCTAACCACTAGGCTACCTACCATCCCTACGCTCTAACCACTAGGCTACCTGTCTCTAACCACTAGGCTATCTACCATCCCTACACTCTAACCACTAGGCTACCTGCCATCCCTACGCTCTAACCACTAGGCTACCTACCATCCCTACACTCTAACCACTAGGCTACCTACCATCCCTACACTCTAACCACTAGGCTACCTACCATCCCCACGCTCTAACCACTAGGCTACCAGCCATCCCTACGCTCTAACCACTAGGCTAGCTACCATCCCTACGCTCTAACCACTAGGCTACCTGTCTCTAACCACTAGGCTACCTACCCCATCCCTACACTCTAACCACTAGGCTACCTACCATCCCTACGCTCTAATCACTAGGCTACCTGTCTCTAACCACTAGGCTATCTACCATCCCTACACTCTAACCACTAGGCTACCTGCCATCCCTACGCTCTAACCACTAGGCTACATACCATCCCTATGCTCTAACCACTATGCCACCTGCCATCCCTACGCTCTAACCACTAGGCTACCTACCATCCCTACACTCTAACCACTAGGCTACCTACCATCCCTACGCTCTAACCACTAGGCTACCTGCCACCTCCACACTCTAACCACTAGGCTACCTACCATCCCTACGCTCTAACCACTAGGCTACCTACCATCCCTATGCTCTAACCACTAGGCTACCTACCATCCCTACACTCTAACCACTAGGATACTTTCCATCCCTACACTCTAACCACTAGGCTACCTACCATCCCTACGCTCTAACCACTAGGCTACCTACCATCCCTACACTCTAACCACTAGGCTACCTGCCATCCCTACACTCTAACCACTAGGCTACCTACCATCCCTACACTCTAACCACTAGGCTACCTACCATCCCTACGCTCTAACCACTAGGCTACCTAGCCACTCCACACTCTAACCACTAGGCTACCTACCATACCTACACTCTAACCACTAGGCTACCTTCCATCCCTACACTCTAACCACTAGACTACCTACCTCCCTACGCTCTAACCACTAGGATACCAACCATCCCTACACTCTAACCACTAGGCTACCTACCATCCCTACACTCTAACCACTAAGCTAGCTACCATCCCTACGCTCTAACCACTAGGCTACCTGTCTCTAACCACTAGGCTACCTACCATCCCTACACTCTAACCACTAGGCTACCTACCATCCCTACGCTCTAACCACTAGGCTACCTGTCTCTAACCACTAGGCTACCTACCATCCCTACACTCTAACCACTAGGCTACCTACCATCCCTACACTCTAACCACTAGGCTACCTACCATCCCTACGCTCTAACCACTAGGCTACCTGTCTCTAACCACTAGGATACCTACCATCCCTACACTCTAACCACTAGGCTACCTGCCCCCTCCACACTCTAACCACTAGGCTACCTACCATCCCTACACTCTAACCACTAGGCTACCTTCCATCCCTACACTCTAACCACTAGACTATCTACCATACCTACGCTCTAACCACTAGGCTACCTACCATCCCTACACTCTAACCACTAGGCTACCTACCATCCCTATACTCTAACCACTAGGCTACCTACCATCCCTACGCTCTAACCACTAGGCTACCTGTCTCTAACCACTAGTTTACCTACCATTCCTGCACTCTAACCACTAGGCTAGCTACCATCCCTACGCTCTAACCACTAGGCTACCTGTCTCTAACCACTAGGCTACCTACCATCCCTACACTCTAACCACTAGGCTACCTACCATCCCTACACTCTAACCACTAGGCTACCTACCATCCCTACGCTCTAACCACTAGGCTACCAGCCATCCCTACGCTCTAACCACTAGGCTAGCTACCATCCCTACGCTCTAACCACTAGGCTACCTGTCTCTAACCACTAGGCTACCTACCCCATCCCTACACTCTAACCACTAGGCTACCTACCATCCCTACGCTCTAATCACTAGGCTACCTGTCTCTAACCACTAGGCTATCTACCATCCCTACACTCTAACCACTAGGCTACCTGCCATCCCTACGCTCTAACCACTGGGCTACATACCATCCCTATGCTCTAACCACTATGCCACCTGCCATCCCTACGCTCTAACCACTAGGCTACCTACCATCCCTACACTCTAACCACTAGGCTACCTACCATCCCTACGCTCTAACCACTAGGCTACCTGCCACCTCCACACTCTAACCACTAGGCTACCTACCATCCCTACGCTCTAACCACTAGGCTACCTACCATCCCTATGCTCTAACCACTAGGCTACCTACCATCCCTACACTCTAACCACTAGGATACTTTCCATCCCTACACTCTAACCACTAGGCTACCTACCATCCCTACGCTCTAACCACTAGGCTACCTGTCTCTAACCACTAGGCTACCTACCATCCCTACACTCTAACCACTAGGCTACCTACCATCCCTACGCTCTAACCACTAGGCTACCTGCCATCCCTACGCTCTAACCACTAGGCTACCTACAATCCCTACACTCTAACCACTAGGCTACCTACCATCCCTACACTCTAACCACTAGGCTACCTACCATCCCTACGCTCTAACTACTAGGCTACCTGCCCCCTCCACACTCTAACCACTAGGCTACCTACCATCCCTACACTCTAACCACTAGGCTACCTTCCATCCCTACACTCTAACCACTAGACTACCTACCATCCCTACGCTCTAACCACTAGGCTACCTACCATCCCTACACTCTAACCACAAGGCTACCTACCATCCCTATACTCTAACCACTAGGCTACCTACCATCCCTACGCTCTAACCACTAGGCTACCTATCTCTAACCACTAGTTTACCTACCATCCCTGCACTCTAACCACTAGGCTAGCTACCATCCCTATGCTCTAACCACTAGGCTACCTACCATCCCTACACTCTAACCACTAGGCTACCTACCATCCCTACGCTCTAACCACTAGAATACCTGTCTCTAACCACTAGGCTACCTACCATCCATACACTCTAACCACTAGGCTACCTACCATCCCTACGTTCTAACCACTAGGCTACAAGCCATCCCTACACTCTAACCACTAGGCTAGCTACCATCCCTACACTCTAACCACTAGGCTACCTGTCTCTAACCACAAGGCTACCTACCATCCCTACACTCTAACCACTAGGCTACCTACCATCCCTACGCTCTAACCACTAGTCTACCTGTCTCTAACCACTAGGCTACCTAACATCCCTACGCTCTAACCACTAGGCTACCTACCATCCCTACACTCTAACCACTAGGCTACCTACCATCCCTACACTCTAACCACTAGACTACCTACCATCCCTACGCTCTAACCACTAGGCTACCAGCCATCCCTACGCTCTAACCACTAGGCTAGCTACCCACCCTACGCTCTAACCACTAGAATACCTGTCTCTAACCACTAGACTACCTACCCCATCCCTACACTCTAACCACTAGGCTACCTACCATCCCTACGCTCTAACCACTAGGCTACCTGTCTCTAACCACTAGGCTATCTACCATCCCTACACTCTAACCACTAGGCTACCTGCCATCCCTACGCTCTAACCACTAGGCTACCTACCATCCCTACACTCTAACCACTAGGCTACCTACCATCCCTACACTCTAACCACTAGGCTACCTACCATCCCCACGCTCTAACCACTAGGCTACCAGCCATCCCTACGCTCTAACCTCTAGGCTAGCTACCATCCCTACGCTCTAACCACTAGGCTACCTGTCTCTAACCACTAGGCTACCTACCCCATCCCTACACTCTAACCACTAGGCTACCTACCATCCCTACGCTCTAATCACTAGGCTACCTGTCTCTAACCACTAGGCTATCTACCATCCCTACACTCTAACCACTAGGCTACCTGCCATCCCTACGCTCTAACCACTAGGCTACATACCATCCCTATGCTCTAACCACTATGCCACCTGCCATCCCTACGCTCTAACCACTAGGCTACCTACCATCCCTACACTCTAACCACTAGGCTACCTACCATCCCTACGCTCTAACCACTAGGCTACCTGCCACCTCCACACTCTAACCACTAGGCTACCTACCATCCCTACGCTCTAACGACTAGGCTACCTACCATCCCTATGCTCTAACCATAGGCTACCTACCATCCCTACACTCTAACCACTAGGATACTTTCCATCCCTACACTCTAACCACTAGGCTACCTACCATCCCTACGCTCTAACCACTAGGCTACCTACCATCCCTACACTCTAACCACTAGGCTACCTGCCATCCCTACACTCTAACCACTAGGCTACCTACCATCCCTACACTCTAACCACTAGGCTACCTACCATCCCTACGCTCTAACCACTAGGCTACCTAGCCACTCCACACTCTAACCACTAGGCTACCTACCATACCTACACTCTAACCACTAGGCTACCTTCCATCCCTACACTCTAACCACTAGACTACCTACCTCCCTACGCTCTAACCACTAGGATACCTACCATCCCTACACTCTAACCACTAGGCTACCTACCATCCCTACACTCTAACCACTAAGCTAGCTACCATCCCTACGCTCTAACCACTAGGCTACCTGTCTCTAACCACTAGGCTACCTACCATCCCTACACTCTAACCACTAGGCTACCTACCATCCCTACGCTCTAACCACTAGGCTACCTGTCTCTAACCACTAGGCTACCTACCATCCCTACACTCTAACCACTAGGCTACCTACCATCCCTACACTCTAACCACTAGGCTACCTACCATCCCTACGCTCTAACCACTAGGCTACCTGTCTCTAACCACTAGGATACCTACCATCCCTACACTCTAACCACTAGGCTACCTGCCCCCTCCACACTCTAACCACTAGGCTACCTACCATCCCTACACTCTAACCACTAGGCTACCTTCCATCCCTACACTCTAACCACTAGACTATCTACCATCCCTACGCTCTAACCACTAGGCTACCTACCATCCCTAAACTCTAACCACTAGGCTACCTACCATCCCTATACTCTAACCACTAGGCTACCTACCATCCCTACGCTCTAACCACTAGGCTACCTGTCTCTAACCACTAGTTTACCTACCATTCCTGCACTCTAACCACTAGGCTAGCTACCATCCCTACGCTCTAACCACTAGGCTACCTGTCTCTAACCACTAGGCTACCTACCATCCCTACACTCTAACCACTAGGCTACCTACCATCCCTACGCTCTAACCACTAGAATACCTGTCTCTAACCACTAGGCTACCTACCATCCCTACACTCTAACCACTAGGCTACCTACCATCCCTACGCTCTAACCACTAGGCTACCAGCCATCCCTACGCTCTAACCACTAGGCTAGCTACCATCCCTACGCTCTAACCACTAGGCTACCTGTCTCTAACCACTAGGCTACCTACCATCCCTACACTCTAACCACTAGGCTACCTACCATCCCTACGCTCTAACCACTAGGCTACCTGTCTCTAACCACTAGGCTACCTAACATCCCTACGCTCTAACCACTAGGCTACCTACCATCCCTACACTCTAACCACTAGGCTACCTACCATCCCTACACTCTAACCACTAGGCTAGCTACCATCCCTACGCTCTAACCACTAGGCTGCCTGTCTCTAACCACTAGGCTACCTACCATCCCTACACTGTAACCACTAGGCTACCTACCATCCCTACACTCTAACCACTATGCTACCTACCATCCCTACACTCTAACCACTAGGCTACCTACCATCCCTACACTCTAGCCACTAGGCTACCTACCATCCCTACACTCTAACCACTAGGCTACCTGCCATCCTACGCTCTAACCACTAGGCTACCTACCATCCCTACACTCTAACCACAAGGCTACCTACCAGCCCTATGCTCTAACCACTACGCTACCTACCATCACTACACTCTAACCACTAGGCTACCTACCATCCCTACACTCTAACCACTAGGCTACCTACAATCCCTACACTCTAACCACTAGGCTACCTGCCATCCCTATGCTCTAACCACTAGGCTACCTACCATCCCTACACTCTAACCACTAGGCTACCTACCATCCCTACACTCTAACCACTAGGCTACCTACCATCCCTACGCTCTAACCACTAGGCTACCTGCCCCCTCCACACTTTAACCAATAGGCTACCTACCATCCCTACACTCTAACCACTAGGCTACCTAACATCCCTACAATCTAACCACTAGGCTACCTACCATCCCTACGCTCTAACCACTAGGCTACCTGTCTCTAACCACTAGGCTACCTACCATCCCCACACTCTAACCACTAGGCTACCTACCATCCCTACACTCTAACCACTAGGCTACCTACAATCCCTACACTCTAACCACTAGGCTACCTACCATCCCTATGCTCTAACCACTAGGCTACCTACCATCCCTACACTCTAACCACTAGGCTACCTACCATCCCTACGCTCTAACCACTAGGCTACCTGCCCCCTCCACACTCTAACCACTAGGCTACCTACCATCCCTCCACTCTAACCACTAGGCTACCTTCCATCCCTACACTCTAACCACTAGACTACCTACCATCCCTACGCTCTAACCACTAGGCTACCTACCATCCCTACACTCTAACCACTAGGCTACCTACCATCCCTATACTCTAACCACTAGGCTACCTACCATCCCTACGCTCTAACCACTAGGCTACCTGTCTCTAACCACTAGTTTACCTACCATCCCTGCACTCTAACCACTAGGCTAGCTACCATCCCTACGCTCTAACCACTAGGCTACCTACAATCCCTACACTCTAACCACTAGGCTACCTACCATCCCTACGCTCTAACCACTAGGCTACCTACAATCCCTACACTCTAACCACTAGGCTACCTACCATCCCTACGCTCTAACCACTAGGCTACCTGTCTCTAACCACTAGGCTACCTACCATCCCTACACTCTAACCACTAGGCTACCTACCATCCCTACACTCTAACCACTAGGCTACCTACCATCCCTACGCTCTAACCACTAGGCTACCTGTCTCTAACCACTAGGATACCTACCATCCCTACACTCTAACCACTAGGCTACCTGCCCCCTCCACACTCTAACCACTAGGCTACCTACCATCCCTACACTCTAACCACTAGGCTACCTTCCATCCCTACACTCTAACCACTAGACTATCTACCATCCCTACGCTCTAACCACTAGGCTACCTACCATCCCTAAACTCTAACCACTAGGCTACCTACCATCCCTATACTCTAACCACTAGGCTACCTACCATCCCTACGCTCTAACCACTAGGCTACCTGTCTCTAACCACTAGTATACCTACCATTCCTGCACTCTAACCACTAGGCTAGCTACCATCCCTACGCTCTAACCACTAGGCTACCTGTCTCTAACCACTAGGCTACCTACCATCCCTACACTCTAACCACTAGGCTACCTACCATCCCTACGCTCTAACCACTAGAATACCTGTCTCTAACCACTAGGCTACCTACCATCCCTACACTCTAACCACTAGGCTACCTACCATCCCTACGCTCTAACCACTAGGCTACCAGCCATCCCTACGCTCTAACCACTAGGCTAGCTACCATCCCTACGCTCTAACCACTAGGCTACCTGTCTCTAACCACTAGGCTACCTACCATCCCTACACTCTAACCACTATGCTACCTACCATCCCTACGCTCTAACCACTAGGCTACCTGTCTCTAACCACTAGGCTACCTAACATCCCTACGCTCTAACCACTAGGCTACCTACCATCCCTACACTCTAACCACTAGGCTACCTACCATCCCTACACTCTAACCACTAGGCTAGCTACCATCCCTACGCTCTAACCACTAGGCTGCCTGTCTCTAACCACTAGGCTACCTACCATCCCTACACTGTAACCACTAGGCTACCTACCATCCCTACACTCTAACCACTATGCTACCTACCATCCCTACACTCTAACCACTAGGCTACCTACCATCCCTACACTCTAGCCACTAGGCTACCTACCATCCCTACACTCTAACCACTAGGCTACCTGCCATCCTACGCTCTAACCACTAGGCTACCTACCATCCCTACACTCTAACCACAAGGCTACCTACCAGCCCTATGCTCTAACCACTACGCTACCTACCATCACTACACTCTAACCACTAGGCTACCTACCATCCCTACACTCTAACCACTAGGCTACCTACAATCCCTACACTCTAACCACTAGGCT
This sequence comes from Oncorhynchus clarkii lewisi, assembly GCF_045791955.1. Taxonomy (NCBI): domain Eukaryota; kingdom Metazoa; phylum Chordata; class Actinopteri; order Salmoniformes; family Salmonidae; genus Oncorhynchus; species Oncorhynchus clarkii. The sequence continues at coordinate 39,656,753 of NC_092175.1, read as the reverse complement.
ACCTGCCATCCCTATGCTCTAACCACTAGGCTACCTACCATCCCTACACTCTAACCACTAGGCTACCTACCATCCCTACACTCTAACCACTAGGCTACCTACCATCCCTACGCTCTAACCACTAGGCTACCTGCCCCCTCCACACTTTAACCAATAGGCTACCTACCATCCCTACACTCTAACCACTAGGCTACCTAACATCCCTACAATCTAACCACTAGGCTACCTACCATCCCTACGCTCTAACCACTAGGCTACCTGTCTCTAACCACTAGGCTACCTACCATCCCCACACTCTAACCACTAGGCTACCTACCATCCCTACACTCTAACCACTAGGCTACCTACAATCCCTACACTCTAACCACTAGGCTACCTACCATCCCTATGCTCTAACCACTAGGCTACCTACCATCCCTACACTCTAACCACTAGGCTACCTACCATCCCTACGCTCTAACCACTAGGCTACCTGCCCCCTCCACACTCTAACCACTAGGCTACCTACCATCCCTCCACTCTAACCACTAGGCTACCTTCCATCCCTACACTCTAACCACTAGACTACCTACCATCCCTACGCTCTAACCACTAGGCTACCTACCATCCCTACACTCTAACCACTAGGCTACCTACCATCCCTATACTCTAACCACTAGGCTACCTACCATCCCTACGCTCTAACCACTAGGCTACCTGTCTCTAACCACTAGTTTACCTACCATCCCTGCACTCTAACCACTAGGCTAGCTACCATCCCTACGCTCTAACCACTAGGCTACCTACAATCCCTACACTCTAACCACTAGGCTACCTACCATCCCTACGCTCTAACCACTAGGCTACCTACAATCCCTACACTCTAACCACTAGGCTACCTACCATCCCTACGCTCTAACCACTAGAATACCTGTCTCTAACCACTAGGCTACCTACCATCCATACACTCTAACCACTAGGCTACCTACCATCCCTACGCTCTAACCACTAGGCTACCAGCCATCCCTACACTCTAACCACTAGGCTAGCTACCATCCCTACGCTCTAACCACTAGGCTACCTGTCTCTAACCACAAGGCTACCTACCATCCCTACACTCTAACCACTAGGCTACCTACCATCCCTACGCTCTAACCACTAGTCTACCTGTCTCTAACCACTAGGCTACCTAACATCCCTACGCTCTAACCACTAGGCTACCTACCATCCCTACACTCTAACCACTAGGCTACCTACCATCCCTACACTCTAACCACTAGGCTACCTACCATCCCTACGCTCTAACCACTAGGCTACCAGCCATCCCTACGCTCTAACCACTAGGCTAGCTACCATCCCTACGCTCTAACCACTAGAATACCTGTCTCTAACCACTAGGCTACCTACCCCATCCCTACACTCTAACCACTAGGCTACCTACCATCCCTACGCTCTAACCACTAGGCTACCTGTCTCTAACCACTAGGCTATCTACCATCCCTACACTCTAACCACTAGGCTACCTGCCATCCCTACGCTCTAACCACTAGGCTACCTACCATCCCTACACTCTAACCACTAGGCTACCTACCATCCCTACACTCTAACCACTAGGCTACCTACCATCCCTACACTCTAACCACTAGGCTACCTACCATCCCTACTCTCTAACCACTAGGCTACCAGCCATCCCTACGCTCTAACCACTAGGCTAGCTACCATCCCTACGCTCTAACCACTAGGCTACCTGTCTCTAACCACTAGGCTACCTACCCCATCCCTACACTCTAACCACTAGGCTACCTACCATCCCTACGCTCTAATCACTAGGCTACCTGTCTCTAACCACTAGGCTATCTACCATCCCTACACTCTAACCACTAGGCTACCTGCCATCCCTACGCTCTAACCACTAGGCTACATACCATCCCTATGCTCTAACCACTATGCCACCTGCCATCCCTACGCTCTAACCACTAGGCTACCTACCATCCCTACACTCTAACCACTAGGCTACCTACCATCCCTACGCTCTAACCACTAGGCTACATGCCACCTCCACACTCTAACCACTAGGCTACCTACCATCCCTACGCTCTAACCACTAGGCTACCTACCATCCCTATGCTCTAACCACTAGGCTACCTACCATCCCTACACTCTAACCACTAGGATACTTTCCATCCCTACACTCTAACCAATAGGCTACCTACCATCCCTACGCTCTAACCACTAGGCTACCTACCATCCCTACACTCTAACCACTAGGTTACCTGCCATCCATACACTCTAACCACTAGGCTACCTACCATCCCTACACTCTAACCACTAGGCTACCTACCATCCCTATGCTCTAACCACTAGGCTACCTAGCCACTCCACACTCTAACCACTAGGCTACCTACCATACCTACACTCTAACCACTAGGCTACCTTCCATCCCTACATTCTAACCACTAGACTACCTACCTCCCTACGCTCTAACCACTAGGCTACCTACCATCCCTACACTCTAACCACTAGGCTACCTACCATCCCTACACTCTAACCACTAAGCTAGCTACCATCCCTACGCTCTAACCATTAGGCTACCTGTCTCTAACCACTAGGCTACCTACCATCCCTACGCTCTAACCACTAGGCTACCTACCATCACGACACTCTAACCACTAGGCTACCTACCATCCCTACACTCTAACCACTAGGCGACCTACAATCCCTACACTCTAACCACTAGGCTACCTACCATCCCTATGCTCTAACCACTAGGCTACCTACCATCCCTACACTCTAACCACTAGGCTACCTACCATCCCTACACTCTAACCACTAGGCTACCTACCATCCCTACGCTCTAACAACTAGGCTACCTGCCCCCTCCACACTCTAACCACTAGGCTACCTACCATCCCTACACTCTAACCACTAGGCTACCTAACATCCCTACACTCTAACCACTAGGCTACCTACCATCCCTACGCTCTAACCACTAGGCTACCTGTCTCTAACCACTAGGCTACCTACCATCCCTACACTCTAACCACTAGGCTACCTACCATCCCTACGCTCTAACCACTAGGCTACCTGCCATCCCTACGCTCTAACCACTAGGCTACCTACAATCCCTACACTCTAACCACTAGGCTACCTACCATCCCTACACTCTAACCACTAGGCGACCTACAATCCCTACACTCTAACCACTAGGCTACCTACCATCCCTATGCTCTAACCACTAGGCTACCTACCATCCCTACACTCTAACCACTAGGCTACCTACCATCCCTACACTCTAACCACTAGGCTACCTACCATCCCTACGCTCTAACAACTAGGCTACCTGCCCCCTCCACACTCTAACCACTAGGCTACCTACCATCCCTACACTCTAACCACTAGGCTACCTAACATCCCTACACTCTAACCACTAGGCTACCTACCATCCCTACGCTCTAACCACTAGGCTACCTGTCTCTAACCACTAGGCTACCTACCATCCCTACACTCTAACCACTAGGCTACCTACCATCCCTACGCTCTAACCACTAGGCTACCTGCCATCCCTACGCTCTAACCACTAGGCTACCTACAATCCCTACACTCTAACCACTAGGCTACCTACCATCCCTACACTCTAACCACTAGGCTACCTACCATCCCTACGCTCTAACCACTAGGCTACCTGCCATCCCTACGCTCTAACCACTAGGCTACCTACAATCCCTACACTCTAACCACTAGGCTACCTACCATCCCTACACTCTAACCACTAGGCTACCTACAATCCCTACACTCTAACCACTAGGCTACCTACCATCCCTATGCTCTAACCACTAGGCTACCTACCATCCCTACACTCTAACCACTAGGCTACCTACCATCCCTACGCTCTAACAACTAGGCTACCTGCCCCCTCCACACTCTAACCACTAGGCTACCTACCATCCCTACACTCTAACCACTAGGCTACCTAACATCCCTACACTCTAACCACTAGGCTACCTACCATCCCTACGCTCTAACCACTAGGCTACCTGTCTCTAACCACTAGGCTACCTACCATCCCTACACTCTAACCACTAGGCTACCTACCATCCCTACGCTCTAACCACTAGGCTACCTGCCATCCCTACGCTCTAACCACTAGGCTACCTACAATCCCTACACTCTAACCACTAGGCTACCTACCATCCCTACACTCTAACCACTAGGCTACCTACCATCCCTACGCTCTAACCACTAGGCTACCTGCCCCCTCCACACTCTAACCACTAGGCTACCTACCATCCCTACACTCTAACCACTAGGCTACCTTCCATCCCTACACTCTAACCACTAGACTACCTACCATCCCTACGCTCTAACCACTAGGCTACCTACCATCCCTACACTCTAACCACTAGGCTACCTACCATCCCTATACTCTAACCACTAGGCTACCTACCATCCCTACGCTCTAACCACTAGGCTACCTGTCTCTAACCACTAGTTTACCTACCATCCCTGCACTCTAACCACTAGGCTAGCTACCATCCCTACGCTCTAACCACTAGGCTACCTACCATCCCTACACTCTAACCACTAGGCTACCTACCATCCCTACGCTCTAACCACTAGAATACCTGTCTCTAACCACTAGGCTACCTACCATCCCTACACTCTAACCACTAGGCTACCTACCATCCCTACACTCTAACCACTAGGCTACCTACCATCCCTACGCTCTAACCACTAGGCTACCTACCATCCCTACACTCTAACCACTAGGCTACCCACCAGCCCTACACTCTAACCACTAGGCTACCTACCATCCCTACGCTCTAACCACTAGGCTACCTACCATCCCTACACTCTAACCACTAGGCTACCTACCATCCCTACACTCTAACCACTAGGTTACCTACCATCCCTACGCTCTAACCACTAGGCTACCTAATATCCCTACGCTCTAACCACTAGGCTACCTACCATCCCTACACTCTAACCACTAGGCTACCTACCATCCCTACACTCTAACCACTAGGCTAGCTACCATCCCTACGCTCTAACCACTAGGCTACCTGTCTCTAACCACTAGGCTACCTACCATCCCTACACTCTAACCAAATCAAATCAAATCAAATCAAATCAAATTTTATTTGTCACATACACATGGTTAGCAGATGTTAATGCGAGTGTAGCGACTAGACCACTCTAACCACTAGGCTAGCTACCATCCCTACGCTCTAACCACTAGGCTACCTGTCTCTAACCACTAGGCTACCTATCATCCCTACACTTTAACCACTAGGCTACCTACCATCCCTACGCTCTAACCACTAGGCTACCTGTCTCTAACCACTAGGCTACCTACCATCCCTACGCTCTAACCACTAGGCTAACTGTCTTTAACCACTAGGCTACCTACCATCCCTACACTCTAACCACTACCTGCCACCCCAGATATATAATCTTACCATTCCATAAACATCCGATTATGGTCAACCCTGTACGTTTAAGGTAAAGCATGATGGACATAGACAGAAAGTAACTTCCCGATTCACAACAACAGCATGATGTGATGTGACTGTCGTTGGATATGGCTATGGGGCCATGTATGTGTACCATTCATAGGGTGAACAGGCAAGACAAAATACTCAAGTGCCTCTGAACGAGGTTTGAGTGTGTCAAGAACTGCAATGCTGCTGGTGTTTTTCACATTCAACAATTTCCAGTGTGTATCAAGAACGGTTTCACCACCCAAAGGACATCCAGCCAACTTGACACAACTGTGAGAAGCATTGGAGTCGACGTGGGCCAGGCAACCCTGTGGAACGCTTTCAACACCTTGTAGAGTTTCATGCCCCGATGAATTGAGGCTGTTCTGAGGGCAAAAGGGGAGAGTGCAACTCAATAGTAGGAAAGTGTTCTTAATGTTTTGTACACTCAGAGTATATTCTCCTATAAGACCCTATGATCTGTGCACCGCACATGATACAGACATCTTCATGTTGTTAAACTCCCTATAGTGTGTTTTAAAATACGTAGTAGGTCTAGATTCTGAAATTAAACCTTTCACATTACAAATATTAATTTCTCCAAACTACCCTTATTGATTTAGTTCATTTGAAGACATATTGTTTGTAACAATATACTCTACAAGTACATCACATTTCCAGAGGCTCTGTGCTGATTCAGAAGTTATGATAAATGTTATGCGCACCACCAACACAGTGAATGGGAAAATGGAGTCAAATAGTACTCCCTCTGCTGGTGACTTGCTGAATGTGCAATCCTAAAGGAGTGCTGTGATTGGTTAATGACCTATAGTGTAAATTTTTAGGTATAAAATGAGCCATATCATGAAAAGTACTACCTCTATGTAAGGTTTATGACACGCTGTGTCACGGGGTTCTATGGAACCCTATGTAAGGTTTATGACACGCTGTGTCACGGTGTTCTATGGAACCCTATGTAAGGTTTATGACACGCTGTGTCACGGTGTTCTATGGAACCCTATGTAAGGTTTAAGACACGCTGTGTCACGGTGTTCTATGGAACCCTATGTAAGGTTTATGACACGCTGTGTCACGGTGTTCTATGGAACCCTATGTAAGGTTTATGACACGCTGTGTCACGGTGTTCTATGGAACCCTATGTAAGGTTTATGACACGCTGTGTCACGGTGTTCTATGGAACCCTATGTAAGGTTTATGACACGCTGTGTCACGGTGTTCTATGGAACCCTATGTAAGGTTTATGACACGCTGTGTCACAGGGTTCTATGGAACCCTATGTAAGGTTTATGACACGCTGTGTCACAGTGTTCTATGGAACCCTATGTAAGGTTTATGACACGCTGTGTCACGGTGTTCTATGGAACCCTATGTAAGGTTTATGACACGCTGTGTCACGGTGTTCTATGGAACCCTATGTAAGGTTTATGACACGCTGTGTCACAGTGTTCTATGGAACCCTATGTAAGGTTTATGACACGCTGTGTCACGGGGTTCTATGGAACCCTATGTAAGGTTTATGACACGCTGTGTCACAGTGTTCTATGGAACCCTATGTCCTGTATAGTGCACTACTTTTTACCTGAACATGTGGCCCATGTTCTAAAGTAGTGCACTATATACGGAATAGGGTGCCATTTGGGAAGCATTCTAAGTTTGATATTTTGTCATAAGGCCAGACTAGCATTCCTGTCTGTATGAAAGTCTGTAGAGGGTTTTATTATGGCATCAAACAGGACTGACTGACCATGGCGGTGAGACAGAGGACATGAGTGAAGGAAATGCCATTAGTTTTGTTGTGAGGATTAAACCTGTGTGCTCAAATTCATTCAATCTGTCCCTGAGGATTGAAGGGCTAGGTCACCTTTACGTGGCCCAATCAAATGAAATAATCTACTGTATGTCTGATGATGTGTATAGGTCGTTATTGTAACAGATAATGTGTTGTTGCCTGGTTAAAAAAATTACAAATAAAATATGAAACATTATGGTCTGGTTTCCCGGACAACAGATTAAAGATAGTTCTGGACTAAAAAGCATGCCAATCTCAATGGGGGAACTCTAGTTCAGGACAATGCCTAATCTGTGTCTGGGCCTATGTGGCTGGCCCTATGTGTCTGATCAGACACTGTCCCAACAGAGTATTTAGGGACACATCCCAGATCTGTTGGTGCAGTCTTGCCAACTCCTATGGTTATTGTTACGCCAGCACAAACAGATCTGGGACCAGGTTACCATGACACTTTACAGCAGGAAAACCCATTAGTCTGGGAATGTAATGTTTGTTGTTACTATAAAAACAGTAGTGCTGTTTTAGATCCATAAAGTAGCTAAATCCGTACGCACTTACGTAACCATAGTCACGGGAAGCAGATGGCTATATCGGATCACTAATACAGAACTATTAAAGGCTCAGTGCACTACTTTGGTGCAAAAAATAATTATTTTAACATAAGACGTATGTAACTATTACTGTGTAACAGGAGCAGCAGGTGGTGTGTTTGTTTGAACTGGCTTTCATACTGCTAGCCAGCATGACGACGAAAACAGCAGTTTATTTTCAAAACTACCGGTCGTTCAATCTTCTCAGTGTAGCAGTTGAGGATAAAGGGACAATTCTCATCCCTGGATTGAGGTACATTTTCCGAGCTATATCTTGCCGGCTCCACTCTGTGTCTTAATCTACACCGGAGGCCTGTCAGACCCTAGTGCAGCTGTAAACAAGCGGGTCGGACCTGCTGGCTAGGTTACACTCCTGATGTAATCAACAGCAAAACCATAGCAGCAACCTATGTGGTTCACCAACGTTTCCATTTTATAATACAGGTCGTGGTCTATAGCAGGTAGTAATGTACAGTATGTTCACTGAAGTAGGTCTGCGTTATTGGTGGAGGGGCCTTGTAACTGGCAGAAGTGCAATGCACCCCCGTTTTGTTGAAAACATGTAGAGGTGCATTTTGCATCACACCTGCAACCAATCACAGCACACAAGCAACTCATTCAAACCAATAGCAAAGCATACCATAACCTCATAACTAATACATAACTAATACCATAACCCAGGGCTCTCTAACCCTGTTCCTGGAGAGATAACCTCCTGTAGGTTAACTCCAACCCTGTTCCTGGAGAACTACCCTCCTGTAGGTTTTAACTCCAACCCTGTTCCTGGACAGCTACCCTCCTGGAGGTTTTAACTCCAACCCTGTTCCTGGAGAACTACCCTCCTGTAGGTTTTAACTCCAACCCTGTTCCTGGAGAGATAACCTCCTGGAGGTTTTAACTCCAACCCTGTTCCTGGAGAGATAACCTCCTGTAGGTTTTAACTCCAACCCTGTTCTTGGAGAGATACCCTCCTGTAGGTTTTAACTCCAACCCTGTTCCTGGAGAGATACCCTCCTGTAGGTTTTAACTCCAACCCTGTTCCTGGAGAACTACCCTCCTGTAGGTTTTAACTCCAACCCTGTTCCTGGAGAACTACCCTCCTCTAGGTTTTAACTCCAACCCTGTTCCTGGAGAGATAACCTCCTGTAGGTTAACTCCAACCCTGTTCCTGGAGAGATAACCTCCTGTAGGTTAACCCCAACTCTGTTCCTGGAGAACTACCCTCCTGTAGGTTTTAACTCCAACCCTGTTCCTGGAAAGATACCCTCCTGTAGGTTTTAACTCCAACCCTGTTCCTGGAGAGATACCCTCCTGTGGGTTTTAACTCCAACCCAAGATGTAACTGATTGATTCAGTTTATTAACCAACTAATTATTAGGATCAGGTGTGCTAGATTAGGGTTGGAGTGAAAACCTGCAGGACAGTAGCTCTCCAGGAACAGGGTTGGAGAGATCATTACATAACGTAACAATCCCTAACGCAGGGGTATTCAATTCTTACACTGTAAGGTCTAGAGCATCCTGGTTTTCTGTTCTACCTGGTAAATAATTACACCCACCTGGTCTAAATCAGTCCCTGGTTAGAGGGGAACAATGAAAACATGTAGTGGAACTGTCTTCCAGGTCAGAGTTGAGTTTGAGAGAAAAAAGAAACGCTTGAAACTCTGTAGATCCCCCTACATCCTTCTGATTTAGACCTGGGAGCCAGTTCCACTGGGGAGTGATTTAGACCTGGGAGCCAGTTCCACTGGGGACTGATTTAGACCTGGGAGCCAGTTCCACTGGGGACTGATTTAGACCTGGGAGCCAGTTCCACTGGGGAGTGATTTAGACCTGGGAGCCAGTTCCACTGGGGACTGATTTAGACCTGGGAGCCAGTTCCACTGGGGACTGATTTAGACCTGGGAGCCAGTTCCACTGGGGACTGATTTAGACCTTGAGAGGAGGATTTAGAAACAAAAGTGATGTAATTAAGCATGTGTAGAAATGAGGAGGATTCTGTGTTTTCACGTGCAAAAGTCTGAAAACTAGTTTGAAAATGCAAACATTTATTTTATACAAGAGTTTCTGGGCGATGCACCATGCTGTCGTGTTGACAACATGAACGAGTGGCGCAGATTACTGTTCGTTCCTCCCTCCCCACTTTCGCCTGATGACATGACGTGCCATACCCCAGTGTGCCCTGGGCCAGATTACTTTAACCCCCTCCTTGTTAACGTCCAAAAGGGGGAGCTGCTTCACAGGCTCTCTTTCCAATTCCATGAAAACCGGAAACATCCGTAGGCTCTGCTAATAACATAACAAAAACACCCCTATCCTTTTACATTCATGACTGATATGATTTATTTAAGTGTCCTACACCTATCGGTGCCCAGCCCACATGGGTTTACAAGAAACTACAGAACAAAATAACATTTGACAAATCATACACATACAGTACAGCTACCATCCAGCTACACTACACAACCAGCTACCATCCAGCTACACTACACAACCAGCTACCATCCAGCTACACTACACAACCAGCTACCATCCAGCTACACTACACAACCAGCTACCATCCAGCTACACAACCAGCTACCATCCAGCTACACTACACAACCAGCTACCATCCAGCTACACAACCAGCTACCATCCAGCTACACTACACAACCAGCTACCATCCAGCTACACTACACAACCAGCTACCATCCAGCTACACAACCAGCTACCATCCAGCTACACTACACAACCAGCTACCATCCAGCCACACTACACAACCAGCTACCATCCAGCCACACTACACAACAAGCTACTGTCCAACCACCCTACACAACCAGCTACGTGTCCAGCCACACTACACAACCAGCTACGTGTACAGCCACACTACACAACCAGCTACGTGTACAGCCACACTACACAACCAGCTACCATGCAGCCACACTACACAACCAGCTACCATTCAGCCACACTAGACAACCAGCTACCATCACGCCACACTACACAACCAGCTACCGTCCAGCCACACTAGACAACCAGCTACCGTCCAGCCACACTAGACAACCAGCTACGTGTCCAGCCACACTAGACAACCAGCTACCAACTAGCCACACTAGACAACCAGCTACCATTCAGCCACGCTACACAACCAGCTACCATCCAGCCACACTACACAACCAGCTACCATCCAGCTATCATCCAGCCACACTACACAACCAGCTACCATCCAGCTAAACAACCAGCTACCATCCAGCTACACAACCAGCTACCATCCAGCTACACAACCAGCTACCATCCAGCCACGCTACACAACAAGCTACCATCCAGCTACACAACCAGCTACCATCCAGCCACACTTCACAACCAGCTACCATCCAGCTACACAACCAGCTACCATCCAGCCACGCTACACAACCAGCTACCATCCAGCCACACTTCACAACCAGCTACCGTCAAGCCACACTTCACAACCAGCTACCGTCCAGCCACACTACACAACCAACTGCCATCCAGCTAAACAACCAGTTACCATCCAGCCACACTACACAACCAGCTACCATCCAGCCACACTACACAACCAGCTACCATCCAGCTATCATCCAGCCACACTACACAACCAGCTACCATCCAGCTAAACAACCAGCTACCATCCAGCTACACAACCAGCTACCATCCAGCTACACAACCAGCTACCATCCAGCCACGCTACACAACAAGCTACCATCCAGCTACACAACCAGCTACCATCCAGCCACACAACCAGCTACCATCCAGCTACACAACCAGTTACCATCCAGCCACACTACACAACCAGCTACCATCCAGCCACACTACACAACCAGCTACCATCCAGCTATCATCCAGCCACACTACACAACCAGCTACCATCCAGCTAAACAACCAGCTACCATCCAGCTACACAACCAGCTACCATCCAGCTACACAACCAGCTACCATCCAGCCACGCTACACAACAAGCTACCATCCAGCTACACAACCAGCTACCATCCAGCCACACTTCACAACCAGCTACCATCCAGCTACACAACCAGCTACCATCCAGCCACGCTACACAACCAGCTACCATCCAGCCACACTTCACAACCAGCTACCGTCAAGCCACACTTCACAACCAGCTACCGTCCAGCCACACTACACAACCAACTGCCATCCAGCTAAACAACCAGTTACCATCCAGCCACACTACACAACCAGCTACCATCCAGCTACACTTCACAACAAGCTACCATTATGCTACACAACCAGCTACCATCCAGCTACACAACCAGCTACCATCCAGCCACAGTACACAACCAGCTACAATCCAGCCACACTTCACAACCAGCTACCATCCAGCCACACTACACAACCAGCTACCATCCAGCCACAGTACACAACCAGCTACCATCCAGCCACACTTCACAACCAACTACCATCCAGCCACACAACCAGCTAGCATCTAGCCACACTACACAACCAGCTACCATCCAGCCACACTACACAACCAACTACCATCCAGCCATACAACCAGCTACCATCCAGCCACACTACACAACCAACTACCATCCAACCACACTACACAACCAGCTACCGTCCAGCCACACTACACAACCAGCCACCATCAAGCCACATTTCACAACCAGCCACAGCACACAACCAGCTACCATCCAGTCACACTACAAAACCAGCTACCACCCAGCCACACTACACAACCAGCTACCTTCCAGCCACACTACACAACCAGCCACACTACACAACCAGCTACCATCCAGCCACACTACACAACCAGCTACCATCCAGCCAGACTACACAACCAGCTACCGTCCAGCCACACTACACAACCAGCCACACTACACAACCAGCTACCATCCAGCCACACTACACAACCAGCTACCATCCAGCCACACTACACAACAGCTACCATGCAGCCACACTACACAACCAGCTACCATCACGCCACACTACACAACCAGCTACCGTCCAGCCAAACTAGACAACCAGCTACCGTCCAGCCACACAAGACAACCAGCTACGTGTCCAGCCACACTAGACAACCAGCTACCATCTAGCCACAATAGAAACCAGCTACCATTCAGCCACGCTACACAACCAGCTACCACCCAGCCACACTACACAACCAGCTACCATCCAGCTATCATCCAGCCACACTACACAACCAGCTACCATCCAGCTAAACAACCAGCTACCATCCAGCTACACAACCAGCTACCATCCAGCTACACAACCAGCTACCATCCAGCTACACAACCAGCTACCATCCAGCCACGCCACACAACAAGCTACCATCCAGCTACACAACCAGCTACCATCCAGCCACTCTACACAACCAGCTACCATCCAGCCACACTACAAAACCAACTACCATCCAGCCACACTACACAACCATCTACCGTCCAGCCACACTACACAACCAGCCACCATCCAGCCACATTTCACAACCAGCCACAGTACACAACCAGCTACCATCCAGCCACACTACAAAACCAGCTACCACCCAGCCACACTACACAACCAGCTACCTTCCAGCCACACTACACAACCAGCCACACTACACAACCAGCTACCATCCAGCCACACTACACAACCAGCTATCGTCCAGCCAGACTACACAACCAGCTACCGTCCAGCCACACTACACAACCAGCCACACTACACAACCAGCTACCATCCAGCCACACTACACAACCAGCTACCATCCAGCCACACTACACAACAGCTACCATGCAGCCACACTACACAACCAGCTATCATCACGCCACACTACACAACCAGCTACCGTCCAGCCACACTAGACAACCAGCTACCGTCCAGCCACACTAGACAACCAGCTACGTGTCCAGCCACACTAGACAACCAGCTACCATCTAGCCACACTAGACAACCAGCTACCATTCAGCTACGCTACACAACCAGCTTCCATCCAGCCACACTACACAACCAGCTACCATCCAGCTATCATCCAGCCACACTACACAGCCAGCTACCATCCAGCTAAACAACCAGCTACCATCCAGCTACACAACCAGCTACCATCCAGCTACACAACCAGCTACCATCCAGCTACACAACCAGCTACCATCCAGCCACGCCACACAACAAGCTACCATCCAGCTACACAACCAGCTGCCATCCAGCCACACTTCACAACCAGCTACCATCCAGCTACACAACCAGCTACCATCCAGCCACGCTACACAACCAGCTACCATCCAGCCACACTTCACAACCAGCTACCGTCCAGCCACACTTCACAACCAGCTACCGTCCAGCCACACTACACAACCAGCTACCATCCAGCTACACAACCAGTTACCATCCAGCCACACTACACAACCAGCTACCATCCAGCTACACTTCACAACCAGCTACCATTATGCTACACAACCAGCTACCGTCCAGCCACACTTTACAACCAGCTACCATCCAGCTACACAACCAGCTACCATCCAGCCACACTTCGCAACCAGCTACCATCCAGCTACACAACCAGCTACCATCCAGCCACAGTACACAACCAGCTACCATCCAGCCACACTTCACAACCAGATACCATCCAGCCACACTACACAACCAGCTACCGTCCAGCCACACTACACAACCAGCTACCATCCAGCCACACTACAAAACCAGCTACCGTCCATCCATACTAGACAACCAGCTACGTGTCCAGCCACATGAGACAACCAGCTATCGTCCAGCCACACTAGACAACCAGCTATCGTCCAGCCACACTAGACAACCAGCTACCATCCAGCCACACTTCACAACCAGCTACCATCCAGCTACACCACCAGCTACCATCCAGCTACACAACCAGCTACCATCCAGCCACACTTTACAACCAAATACCATCCAGCCACACAACCAGCTAGCATCTAGCCGCACTACACAACCAGCTACCATCCAGCCACACTACACAACCAACTACCATCCAGCCATACAACCAGCTAGCATCTAGCCACACTACACAACCAGCTACCATCCAGCTACACAACCAGTTACCATCCAGCCACACTACACAACCAGCTACCATCCAGCTACACTTCACAACCAGCTACCATTATGCTACACAACCAGCTACCATCCAGCTACACAACCAGCTACCATCCAGCCACACTTCACAACCAGCTACCATTAAGCTACACAACCAGCTACCATCCAGCCACAGTACACAACCAGCTACCATCCAGCCACACTAGACAACCAGCTACGTGTCCAGCCACACGAGACAACCAGCTATCGTCCAGCCACACTAGACAACCAGCTATCGTCCAGCCACACTAGACAACCAGCTACCTTCCAGCCACACTTCACAACCAGCTACCATCCAGCTACACAACCAGCTACCATCCAGCCACACTTCACAACCAACTACCATCCAGCCACACAACCAGCTAGCATCTAGCCACAGTACACAACCAGCTACCATCCAGCCACACTACACAACCAACTACCATCCAGCCATACAACCAGCTAGCATCTAGCCACACTACACAACCAGCTACCATCCAGCCACACTACACAACCAACTACCATCCAGCCATACAACCAGCTAGCATCTAGCCACACTACACAACCAGCTACCGTCCAGCCACACTACACAACCAGCTACCGTCCAGCCACACTACACAACCAGCCACCATCCAGCCACATTTCACAAGCAGCCACAGTACACAACCAGCTACCATCCAGCCACACTACAAAACCAGCTACCATCCAGCCACACTACAAAACCAGCTACCGTCCAGCCACACTACACAACCAGCCACACTACACAACCAGCTACCATCCAGCCACACTACACAACCAGCTACCATCCAGCCACGCTACACAACCAGCTACCATCTAGCCACACAACCAGCTAGCATCCAGCCACACTACACAACAAGCTACCATCCAGCCACACTACACAACCAGCTACCATCCAGCCACACTAGACAACCAGCTACCATCCAGCCACACAACACCAACAGCTACCATCCAGCCACACTACACAACCAGCTACCGTCCAGCCACACTACACAACCAGCTACCATCCAGGCACACAACACCACCAGCTACCATCCAGCCACACAACACCATCAGCTACCATCCAGCCACACTACACAACCAGCTATTATCCAGCCACACTACACAACCAGCTACCATCCAGCCACACTACACAACCAGCTACCAACCAGCCACACTACACAACCAGCTACCATCCAGCCACACTACACAACAAGCTACTGTCCAGCCACCCTACACAACCAGCTACCGTCCATCCACACTAGACAACCAGCTATCGTCCAGCCACACTACACAACCAGCTACCATTCAGCCACACTAGACAACCAGCTACCATCACGCCACACTAGACAACCAGCTACGTGTCCAGCCACACTAGACAACCAGCTACCGTCCAGCCACACTAGACAACCAGCTATCGTCCAGCCACACTAGACAACCAGCTACCATCTAGCCACACTAGACAAGAAGCTACCATTCAGCCACGCTACACAACCAGCTACCATCCAGCCACACTACACAACCAGCTACCGTCCAGCCACACTACACAACCAGATACCGTCCAGCCACACTACACAACCAGCCACACTACACAACCAGCTACCATCCAGCCACACTACACAACCAGCTACCGTCCAGCCACCCTACACAACCAGCTACCGTCCATCCACACTAGACAACCAGCTACGTGTACAGCCACACTACACAACCAGCTACCATCCAGCCACACTACACAACCAGCTACCATCCAGCCACGCTACACAACCAGCTACCATCCAGCCACACCTCACAACCAGCTACCGTTCAGCCACACTTCACAACCAGCTACTGTCCAGCCACACTACACAACCAGCTACCATCCAGCTACACAACCAGCTAGCATCCAGCCACACTACACAACCAGCTACCATCCAGCTACACAACCAGCTACCATCCAGCTACACAACCAGCTACCATCCAGCCACACTTCACAACCAGCTACCATCCAGCTACACAACCAGCTTCCATCCAGCCACAGTACACAACCAGCTACCATCTAGCCACACTTCACAACCAGATACCATCCAGCCACACTACACAACCAGCTACCGTCCAGCCACACTACACAACCAGCTACCATCCAGCCACACTACACAACCAGCTACCATCCAGCCACACTACAAAACCAGCTACGGTCCATCCACACTAGACAACCAGCTACGTGTCCAGCCACACCAGACAACCAGCTACCATCCAGCCACACTTCACAACCAGCTACCATCCAGCTACACCACCAGCTACCATCCAGCTACATAACCAACTACCATCCAGCCACACAACCAGCTAGCATCTAGCCACACTACACAACCAGCTACCATCCAGCCACAATACACAACCAACTACCATCCAGCCATACAACCAGCTAGCATCTAGCCACACTACACAACCAGCTACCGTCCAGCCACTCTACACAACCAGCTACCATCCAGCCACACTACACAACCAACTACCATCTAGCTACACAACCAGCTACCATCCAGCCACACTACACAACCAACTACCACCCAGCCACACAACCAGCTAGCATGTAGCCACACTACACAACCAGCTACCGTCCAGCCACACTAAACAACCAGCTACCGTCCAGCCACGCTACACAACCAGCCACCATCCAGCCACATTTCACAACCAGCCACAGTACACAACCAGCTACCATCCAGCCACACTACAAAACCAGCTACCATCCAGCCACACTACAAAATCAGCTACCGTCCAGCCACACTACACAACCAGCCACACTACACAACCAGCTACCATCCAGCCACACTACACAACCAGCTACCATCCAGCCACACAACACCACCAGCTACCATCCAGCCACACTACACAACCAGCTACGTGTCCAGCCACACTACACAACCTGCTACCATCCAGCCACACAACACCACCAGCTACCATCCAGCCACACAACACCACCAACTACCATCCAGCCACACTATACAACCAGCTACCATCCAGCCACACTACACAACCACCTACCATCCAGCCACACTACACAACCAGCTACCATCCAGCCACACTACACAACCAGCTACCATCCAGCCACACCAGACAAAAAGCTACCGTCCAGCCACACTAGACAACCAGCTACCGTCCAGCCACACTAGACAACCAGCTACCGTCCAGCAACACTAGACAACCAGCTACGTGTCCAGCCACACTAGACAACCAGCTATCGTCCAGCCACACTAGACAACCAGCTACCATCTAGCCACACTAGACAACCAGCTACCATTCAGCCATGCTACACAACCAGCTACCATCCAGCCACACTACACAACCAGCTACCGTCCAGCCACACTACACAACCAGCCACACTACACAACCAGCTACCGTCCAGCCACACTAGACAACCAGCTACGTGTCCAGCCACACTAGACAACCAGCTATCGTCCAGCCACACTAGACAACCAGCTACCATCTAGCCACACTAGACAACCAGCTACCATTCAGCCACACTAGACAACCAGCTACCATCCAGCCACACTACACAACCAGCTACCATCCAGCCACACTACACAACCAGCTACCATCCAGCCACACTACACAACCAGCTACCGTCCAGCCACCCTACACAACCAGCTACCGTCCATCCACACTAGACAACCAGCTACGTGTACAGCCACACTACACAACCAGCTACCATCCAGCCACACTACACAACCAGCTACCATCCAGCCACGCTACACAACCAGCTACCATCCAGCCACACCTCACAACCAGCTACCGTTCAGCCACACTTCACAACCAGCTACTGTCCAGCCACACTACACAACCAGCTACCATCCAGCTACACAACCAGCTAGCATCCAGCCACACTACACAACCAGCTACCATCCAGCTACACAACCAGCTACCATCCAGCTACACAACCAGCTACCATCCAGCCACACTTCACAACCAGCTACCATCCAGCTACACAACCAGCTTCCATCCAGCCACAGTACACAACCAGCTACCATCTAGCCACACTTCACAACCAGATACCATCCAGCCACACTACACAACCAGCTACCGTCCAGCCACACTACACAACCAGCTACCATCCAGCCACACTACACAACCAGCTACCATCCAGCCACACTACAAAACCAGCTACGGTCCATCCACACTAGACAACCAGCTACGTGTCCAGCCACACCAGACAACCAGCTACCATCCAGCCACACTTCACAACCAGCTACCATCCAGCTACACCACCAGCTACCATCCAGCTACATAACCAACTACCATCCAGCCACACAACCAGCTAGCATCTAGCCACACTACACAACCAGCTACCATCCAGCCACAATACACAACCAACTACCATCCAGCCATACAACCAGCTAGCATCTAGCCACACTACACAACCAGCTACCGTCCAGCCACTCTACACAACCAGCTACCATCCAGCCACACTACACAACCAACTACCATCTAGCTACACAACCAGCTACCATCCAGCCACACTACACAACCAACTACCACCCAGCCACACAACCAGCTAGCATGTAGCCACACTACACAACCAGCTACCGTCCAGCCACACTAAACAACCAGCTACCGTCCAGCCACGCTACACAACCAGCCACCATCCAGCCACATTTCACAACCAGCCACAGTACACAACCAGCTACCATCCAGCCACACTACAAAACCAGCTACCATCCAGCCACACTACAAAATCAGCTACCGTCCAGCCACACTACACAACCAGCCACACTACACAACCAGCTACCATCCAGCCACACTACACAACCAGCTACCATCCAGCCACACAACACCACCAGCTACCATCCAGCCACACTACACAACCAGCTACGTGTCCAGCCACACTACACAACCTGCTACCATCCAGCCACACAACACCACCAGCTACCATCCAGCCACACAACACCACCAACTACCATCCAGCCACACTATACAACCAGCTACCATCCAGCCACACTACACAACCACCTACCATCCAGCCACACTACACAACCAGCTACCATCCAGCCACACTACACAACCAGCTACCATCCAGCCACACTACACAAAAAGCTACCGTCCAGCCACACTAGACAACCAGCTACCGTCCAGCCACACTAGACAACCAGCTACCGTCCAGCCACACTAGACAACCAGCTACGTGTCCAGCCACACTAGACAACCAGCTATCGTCCAGCCACACTAGACAACCAGCTACCATCTAGCCACACTAGACAACCAGCTACCATTCAGCCATGCTACACAACCAGCTACCATCCAGCCACACTACACAACCAGCTACCGTCCAGCCACACTACACAACCAGCCACACTACACAACCAGCTACCGTCCAGCCACACTAGACAACCAGCTACGTGTCCAGCCACACTAGACAACCAGCTATCGTCCAGCCACACTAGACAACCAGCTACCATCTAGCCACACTAGACAACCAGCTACCATTCAGCCACACTAGACAACCAGCTACCATCCAGCCACACTACACAACCAGCTACCATCCAGCCACACTACACAACCAGCTACCATCCAGCCACCCTACACAACCAGCTATCGTCCAGCCACACTAGACAACCAGCTACCATTCAGCCACACTAGACAACCAGCTACCATCCCGCCACACTAGACAACCAGCTACCGTCCAGCCACACTAGACAACCAGCTACCATCTAGCCACACTAGACAACCAGCTATGTGTCCATCCACACTAGACAACCTGCTATGTGTCCAGCCACACGAGACAACCAGCTACCGTCCAGCCACAATAGACAACCAGCTACGTGTCCAGCCACACTAGACAACCAGCTATCGTCCAGCCACACTAGACATCCAGCTACCATGCAGCCACACTACACAACCAGCTACCATCCAGCCACACTACACAACCAGCTACCATCCAGCCACACTAGACAACCAGCTACCATTCAGCCACACTACACAACCAGCTACCATCCAGCCACACTAGACAACCAGCTACCATCCAGCCAGACTACACAACCAGCTACCATCCAGCCAGACTACACATCCAGCTACCATCCAGCCATGCTACACAACCAGCTACCATCCAGCCACACAACCAGCTACCATCCAGCCACACAACCAGCTACCATCCAGCTACCCTACACAACCAGCTACCATCCAGCCACACAACCAGCTACCATCCAGCCACACAACCAGCTACCATCCAGCCGCACAACCAGCTACCATCCAGCTACCCTACACAACCAGCTACCATCCAGCCACACAACCAGCTACCATCCAGCCACACAACCAGCTACCATCCAGCCACACAACCAGCTACCATCCAGCCACACAACCAGCTACCATCCAGCCACACAACCAGCTACCATCCAGCCACACAACCAGCTACCATCCAGCCACACAACCTTTTACCATCCAGCCACACAACCCGTACATTTCTCCTTGTCCTCCAGGCATTGTGAACAAACTGAGCAATCTCAAACATGCCCTGTCTGAAACATACTTCAAGCCTCTACTCGTCCTGTAAGCAGTATACTTCAAGTTAATGGAAAAAAAAGAATGTCTTAGATTGTCAATAAAACACAAAAATAAAACACAAAATAAATGTTGTTTAGATTTCACCAAGATCACAGATTAGTAAAATGATCTTCTCTTTAGACACTCTGTTAAATCTATGCATCTCTATAGCCGGAGGGAGGGTGCCAGATCTGACCTTTGGCTTTTTGTTAGATTCAGGCGGTAAATAGGGATGTAATTCTCTTTGATGAGAGTGTAGGTTCTAAGATTAGGTTGAAACCAAATATCATGTCCATTTTCCTTGTAGATCATAAAAGGGCTTGTCCTTGATTTGGTTAACACCACATTGTTCCTGAATTACAGTCCCTTCAGAAAATATTCACACCCCTTGACGTTTTCCACATTTTGTTGTGTTTCGAGGTGTTATTCAAATGGATTTAATTGTAATTTTTCGGTCAACGATCTACACAAAATAGTCTGTAATGTGAAAGTGGAAGAACAATTCTAACATTTGTAAAACATTTATGAAATATAAAACACTAATACGGGGGTTATTTGTTCCTGAATGCAGTGCATTCGGAAAGTATTCAGACCCTTTGACTTTTTTCCACATTTTGTTACGTTACAGCCTTATTCTAAAAATGGATTCAATTGTTTTTTTTCCCTCATCCATTTATACACAATACCTCATAATGACAAAGCAAAAACTGTTTTTTAGAAATGTTTACAAATGTATAAAATAAAATAAAATGAAATATGACATTTACATAACTATTCTTACCGTTTCCTCTGTACTTTGTTGAAGCACATTTGGCAGTGATTACAGCCTTGAGTCTTCTTGGGTATGACACTACAAGCTTGGAACACCTGTATTTGCGTAGTTTCTCCCATTCTTCTCTGCAGCTCCTCTCAAACTCTGTCAGGTTGGATGGGGAGCGTCGCTGCACAGCTATTTTCAGGTCTCTCCAGAGATGTTTGATCAGGTTCAAGTCCGGGCTCTGGCTGGGCCACTCAAGGACATTCAGAGACTTGTCCCGAAGCCACTCCTGCGTTGTAATGGCTGTGTGCTTAGGGTCGTTGTCCTGTCGGAATGTGGACATTTGCCCCAGTCTGAGGTCCTGAGCGCTCTGGAGCAGGTTTTCATCAAGGATCTCTCTCTGTACTTTGCTCCGTTCATATTTCCCTCGATCCTGACCTGTCTCCCAGTCCCTGCCGCTGAAAAACATCCCCACAGCACGATTCTGCCACCACCATGCTTCACCGTAGGGATGGTGCCAGGTATTTTCCAGTACCTGGTGTAATTGTAGCTTATATTTGCTGTTCTCAGAATAGCATTTTCAAGTAAAAAAAAAAAAACTGTATAGAAATGCATAAGTCTGTACCTCAAACCTCAAACCCTGGTAACGGCCCTGATCATAATTGATTTAATCTGTAGCCTAATAAACGACATGGTTTCCTGAGTCATAATGGGAGGACCAATCAACATATCATCGCGCAGCTTCCACATTTATTTTGATATGATGGTTATATCAATATTTGCTGACAATGGCGTTTTCATAATACATTTTGCACAAAAAGATCCCACCAGTATTTATAATTATTTAATAAAATTGTACCTGAAACAACCTGTTAACATCACTACTGTCATTAATTTCTTTTTATACCTTATGACTTTACCTGCATAAAAATTGTGGATCGGAAGATGTCTTCTTGGCCCTGAAAAGTTAGACCTGGACCCGAGGTCACCAATCATACCTGATATATTGTTTAAAGGGGGACCAAGACCCGAATGGACCTGAGGTCACCAATCTTACCTGATATATTGTTTAAAGGGGGACCAGGACCCAAATGGACCCGAGGTCACCAATCTTACCTGATATATTGTTTAAAGGGGGACCAGGACCCGACTGGACCCGAGGTCACCAATCTTACCTGATATATTGTTTACAGGGGGATCAGGACCCGAATGGACCCGAGGTCACCAATCTTACCTGATATATTGTTTAAAGGGGGACCAGGACCCGAATGGACCTGAATGGACCCGAGGTCACCAATCATACCTGATATATTGTTTAAAGGGGGACCAGGACCCGAATGGACCCGAGGTCACCAATCATACCTGATATATTGTTTAAAGGGGGACCAGGACCCGAATGGACCCGAGGTCACTAATCATACCTGATATATTTTTTTAAAGGGGGACCAGGACCCAAATGGACCCGAGGTTACCAATCATACCTGATATATTGTTTAAAGGGGGACCAGGACCCAAGGTCACCAATCATACCTGATATATTGTTTAAAGGGGGACCAGGACCCGAATGGACCCGAGGTCACCAATCATACCTGATATATTGTTTAAAGGGGGACCAGGACCCGAATAGACCCAAAGACAAAATAAGTCATGTTTATCAGCCAAGTTGCTCTTCTAGTTAACTAATAGGTCTTTATATGTTGGCTAGGCCTTCTATAAGTCAATACATTCACCTTATTAGCATAAAATACATGTGCTATAGGCTATGTAGAGCTGTGGTTGGGTCCATTCGGGTCCACTCAGGTCTATCAGTTAGTTACATAGACCCGATACCAATCAACCAGGACACTCGGGTCCCGGATCGGGTCTCGGCCGGGTATTCGGGTGGAACCATGAAGACCTTTAGTGTGTATTAATTATTTTCATCCAATGAACCACTATGCTGCATTTAGACACAAATTCTGATCTTTTTTTCCACTAACTGGTGACATCAGATCTTTTCACATCAGATTAAATTCAGAGCAGATCTGATTTCGACAAAATACCAATTAGTGAATAAAAGATCAGTATTAGACCAAACTCATCCATTTCAGTAATACAATAAAAACACGTCTTTCAGAAGATCCATGTTAAGACTTTTGAAAAGTCAGTCCCCACCCACTGTTGAATGTTGTGATGCATCTGTTATTGTAGGTCCCTCCCCGTATCTAAATCTCTCCTCCACCTGACTAATTCTCCCTCCCCCTGGCTAATTCTCCCTCCCCCTGGCTAATTATCCCTCCCTGTGTCTAATTCTCCCTCCCCCTGGCTAATTCTCCCTCCCTGTGTCTAATTCTCCCTCCCCTGGCTAATTCTCCCTCCCTGTGTCTAATTCTCCCTCCCCGTGTCTAATTCTCCTTCCGTGTCTAATTCTCCCTCGCCGTGTCTAATTCTCCCTCCCCGTCTCCTTCCCCCTGTCTAATTCTCCCTCCCTTTGTCTAATTCTCCCTCCCACTGTCTAATTCTCCCTCCCACTGTCTAATTCTCCCTTCCAGTCTCCCCCCCTGTGTCTAATTCTCCCTCCCACTGTCTAATTCTCCCTCCCACTGTCTAATTCTCCTTCCCTGTGTCTAATTCTCCCTCCCACTGTCTAATTCTCCCTCCCACTGTCTAATTCTCCCTTCCAGTCTCCCTCCCTGTGTCTAATTCTCCCTCGCTGTGTCTAATTCTCCCTCTGTGTCTAATTCTCCCTCTCTGTTTAATTCTCATTCCCTGTGTCTAATTCTCCCTCTCTGTCTAATTCTCTATCCCTGTGCCTAATTCTCCCTCCCTGTCTAATTCTCCCTCTCTTTCTAATTCTCCCTCCCTGTGTCTAATTCTCCCTCTCTGTCTAATTCTCCCTCTCTGTTTAATTCTCCTTCCCTGTGTCTAATTCTCCCTCTCTGTCTTGTTCTCCCTCCCTGTGTCTAATTCTCCCTCTCTGTCTAATTCTCTATCCCTGTGCCTAATTCTCCCTCCCTGTCTAATTCTCCCTCCCTGTCTAATTCTCCCTCTCTGTCTTATTCTCCCTCCCTGTGTCTAATTCTCCCTCTCTGTCTAATTCTCTAACCCTGTGCCTAATTCTCCCTCCCTGTCTAATTCTCCCTCTCTGTCTAATTCTCCCTCCCTGTGTCTAATTCTCCCTCTCTGTCTAATTCTCTATCCCTGTGCCTAATTCTCCCTCCCTGTCTAATTCTCCCTCCCTGTCTAATTCTCCCTCCCTGTGTCTAATTCTCCCTCCCTGTGTCTAACTCTCCCTCCCTGTGTCTAATTCTCCTCCCTGTGTCTAATTCTCCCTCCCCCTTTCTAACTCTCCCTCCCCCTGTCTAATTCTCTTTCCCTGTGTCTAACTCTCCCTCCCCCTGTCTAATTCTCTTTCCCTGTGTCTAACTCTCCCTCCCCTTGTCTAATTCTCTTTCCATGTGTCTAATTCTCCCTCCCTGTCTAATTCTCCCTCCCTGTGTCTAATTCTCCCTCCCTGTGTCTAACTCTCCCTCCCTGTGTCTAATTCTCCTCCCTGTGTCTAATTCTCCCTCCCCCTTTCTAACTCTCCCTCCCCCTGTCTAATTCTCTTTCCCTGTGTCTAATTCTCCCTCCCTGTGTCTAATTCTCCCTCCCTGTGTCTAACTCTCCCTCCCCCTGTCTAATTATCTTTCCCTGTGTCTAATTCTCCCTCCCTGTCTAATTCTCCCTCCCTGTGTCTAACTCTCCCTCCCTGTGTCTAATTCTCCTCCCTGTGTCTAATTCTTTCTCCCCCTGTCTAACTCTCCCTCCCCCTGTCTAATTCTCCCTCCCCGTCTCCCTCCCCCTGTCTAATTCTCCCTCCCTGTGTCTAATTCTCCCTCCCCCTGTCTAATTCTCCCTCCCCGTCTCCCTCCCCCTGTCTAATTCTCCCTCCCCCTGTCTAATTCTCCCTCCCTGTGTCTAATTCTCCCTCCCTGTGTCTAATTCTCCCTCCCTGTGTCTAATTCTCCCCCCCTGTCTAATTCTCCCTCCCCCTGTATAATTCTCCCTCCCCCTGTATAATTCTCCCTCCCCCTGTATAATTCTCCCTCCCCGTCTCCCTCCCCCTGTCTAATTCTCCCTCCCTGTGTCTAATTCTCCCTCCCCCTGTCTAATTCTCCCTCCCCCTGTCTAATTCTCCCTCCCCGTTTCCCTCCCCCTGTCTAATTCTCCCTCCCTGTGTCTAATACTCCCTCCCCTTGTCTAATTCTCCCTCCCTGTGTCAAATTCTCCCTCCCTGTGTCTAACTCTCCCTCCCTGTGTCTAACTCTCCCTCCCCCTGTCTAATTCTCCCTCCCCGTCTCCCTCCCCCTGTCTAATTCTTCCTTCTAATTCTCTATCCCTGTGCCTAATTCTCCCTCTCTGTCTAATTCTCCCTCCCTGTGTCTAATTCTCCCTCTCTGTCTAATTCTCCCTCTCTGTTTAATTCTCCTTACCTGTGTCTAATTCTCCCTCTCTGTCTAATTCTCTATCCCTGTGTCTAATTCTCCCTCCCAGTGTCTAATTCTCCCTCTCTGTCTTATTCTCCTTCCCTGTGCCTAATTCTCCCTCCCTGTCTATGTCATGTATTGTCATGTTGTGTCTTTCTGTCCTTTCCTTTCACCCTGTCTCCCTCTGCTGGTCGTACTAGGTTACCGTTTCTGTCCCTCTTTCCCCCAGCTGTTCCTTGTCTTCTCTGACTACCTCATTCACCCCTTTTCCCACCTGTTCCCTTTTTTCCCTCTGATTAGGTCCCTATATCTCTCTCTGTTTCTGCTCCTGTCTTTGTCGGATTCTTGTTTGTGTGTCTCATGCCTGAACCAGACTATCATCGTGTTTGCTGCAACCTTGTCCTGTCCTGTCGGAATCTACCTGTCCATCTGAGCCCACGTGTGTTCATCATTAAAGAAACTCTGTTTGTTAATTCGCTTTTGGGTCCTCATTCACGAACCTGACAGAAGAATCCGACCAAGAATGGACCCAGCGACTTCGGATCCTCTCCACTCAGCCGTCGAGATCCAGGGAGCGATGCTAGGCAGACACGAGCAGGAATTGTCTGCTGCTCGACATGCCGTTGAGACCCTGGCCACCCAAGTCTCCAACCTCACAGAACAGGTTCACCATCTCCGCCTCGATCCACCGGCCACTTCCAGGGCTTTCGAATCTCCGGAGCCCAGAATCAATAACCCGCCGTGTTACTCTGGGGAGCCCACTGAATGCCGCTCGTTCCTCACCCAGTGTGATATTGTGTTTTCTCTCCAGCCCAACACTTACGCCAGGAGCACTGCTCGTGTCGCCTACGTCATATCTCTCCTTACTGGACGGGCTCGTGAGTGGGGCACGGCAATCTGGGAGGCAAGGGCTGAGTGTACTAACCAGTATCAGGACTTTAAGGAGGAGATGATACGGGTTTTTGATCGATCTGTTTTTGGGGAGGAGGCTTCCAGGGCCCTGTCTTCCCTATGTCAAGGCAATCGATCCATAACAGACTACTCTATTGAGTTTCGCACTCTTGCTGCCTCCAGTGGCTGGAACGAGCCGGCTTTGCTCGCTCGTCTTCTGGAGGGTCTCCGCGCAGAGGTAAAGGATGAGATTCTCTCCCGGGAGGTTCCTTCCAGCGTGGATTCCTTGATTGAACTCGCTATTCGCATTGAGCGACGGGTTGATCTTCGTCACCGAGCTCGTGGAAAGGAGCTTGCGTTCTCCGTTGCCCCCCTCTCCGCATCACTACCATCTTCCTCTGCCGGCTCGGGAGCTGAGCCTATGCAGCTGGGAGGTATCCGCATCTCGACTAAGGAGAGGGAACGGAGAATCACCAACCGCCTCTGTCTCTATTGCGGTTCTGCTGGTCATTTTGTCACTTCATGTCCAGTAAAAGCCAGAGCTCATCAGTAAGCGGAGGGCTACTGGTGAGCGCTACTACTCCTGTCTCTCCTTCAAGATCCTGCACTACCTTGTCGGCCCATCTACGCTGGACCGGTTCGTCAGCTTCCTGCAGTGCCTTAATAGACTCTGGGGTGGAGGGCTGTTTTATGGACGAGACCTGGGCTCGGGAACATGACATTCCTCTCAGACAGTTAAGGGAGTCCACGGCCTTGTTCGCCCTGGATGGTAGTCCTCTCCCCAGGATTCAGCGTGAGACGCTACCTTTAACCCTCACTGTTTCTGGTAATCATAGCGAAACCATTTCTTTTTTAATTTTTCGTTCACCTTTTACACCTGTTGTTTTGGGCCATCCCTGGCTAGTTTGTCATAATCCTTCCATTAATTGGTCTAGTAATTCTATCCTCTCCTGGAACGTCTCTTGTCATGTGAAATGTTTAATGTCTGCTATCCCTCCTGTTTCCTCTGTCTCTTCTTCACAGGAGGAGCCTGGTGATTTGACAGGGGTGCCGGAGGAATATCACGATCTGCGCACGGTGTTCAGTCGGTCCAGGGCCACCTCTCTTCCTCCACACCGGTCGTATGATTGTAGTATTGATCTCCTTCCGGGAACCACTCCCCCCCGGGGTAGACTATACTCTCTGTCGGCTCCCGAACGTAAGGCTCTCGAGGATTATTTGTCTGTAGCTCTTGACGCCGGTACCATAGTCCCCTCCTCCTCTCCCGCCGGAGCGGGGTTTTTTTTTGTCAAGAAGAAGGACGGGTCTCTGCGCCCCTGCATAGATTATCGAGGGCTGAATGACATAACAGTGAAGAATCGTTATCCGCTTCCTCTTATGTCTTCAGCCTTCGAGATCCTGCAGGGAGCCAGGTTTTTCACTAAGTTGGACCTTCGTAACGCTTACCATCTCGTGCGCATCAGGGAGGGGGACGAGTGGAAGACGGCGTTTAACACTCCGTTAGGGCACTTTGAATACCGGGTTCTTCCTTTCGGCCTCGCTAACGCTCCAGCTGTCTTTCAGGCATTAGTCAATGATGTCCTGAGAGACATGCTGAACATCTTTGTTTTCGTTTACCTTGACGATATCCTGATTTTTTCACCGTCACTCCAGATTCATGTTCAGCACGTTCGACGTGTCCTCCAGCGCCTTTTAGAGAATTGTCTTTTTGTGAAGGCTGAGAAGTGCACTTTTCATGCCTCCTCCGTCACATTTCTCGGTTCTGTTATTTCCGCTGAAGGCATTAAGATGGATCCCGCTAAGGTCCAAGCTGTCATTGATTGGCCCGCCCCTAAGTCACGCGTCGAGCTGCAGCGCTTTCTCGGCTTCGCGAACTTCTATCGTCGTTTCATCCGTAATTTCGGTCAGGTGGCAGCTCCTCTCACAGCCCTTACTTCTGTCAAGACGTGCTTTAAGTGGTCCGTTTCCGCCCAGGGAGCTTTTGATCTCCTCAAGAATCGTTTTACATCCGCTCCTATCCTTGTTACACCTGACGTCTCTAGACAGTTCGTTGTCGAGGTTGACGCGTCAGAGGTGGGCGTGGGAGCCATTCTTTCTCAGCGCTCCCTCTCTGACGACAAGGTCCACCCATGCGCGTATTTTTCTCATCGCCTGTCGCCGTCGGAACGTAACTATGATGTGGGAAACCGCGAACTGCTCGCCATCCGGTTAGCCCTAGGCGAATGGCGACAGTGGTTGGAGGGGGCGACCGTTCCTTTTGTCGTTTGGACTGACCATAGGAACCTTGAGTACATCCGTTCTGCCAAACGACTTAATGCGCGTCAGGCGCGTTGGGCGCTGTTTTTCGCTCGTTTCGAGTTCGTGATTTCTTATCGTCCGGGCTCTAAGAACACCAAGCCTGATGCTTTATCTCGTCTCTTCAGTTCTTCAGTAGCCTCCACTGACCCCGAGGGGATTCTCCCTGAGGGGCGTGTTGTCGGGTTGACTGTCTGGGGAATTGAGAGGCAGGTAAAGCAAGCGCTCACTCACACTCCGTCGCCGCGCGCTTGTCCTAGGAACCTTATTTTCGTTCCCGTTCCTACTCGTCTGGCCGTTCTTCAGTGGGCTCACTCTGCCAAGTTAGCCGGCCACCCTGGCGTTCGGGGTACGCTTGCTTCCATTCGCCAGCATTTTTGGTGGCCCACCCGGGAGCATGACACGCGTCGTTTCGTGGCTGCTTGTTCGGTCTGCGCGCAGACTAAGTCCGGTAACTCCCCTCCTGCCGGCCGTCTCAGGCAGCTTCCCATTCCCTCTCGACCGTGGTCTCACATCGCCTTAGATTTTGTCACCGGACTGCCTTCGTCAGCGGGGAAGACTGTTATTCTTACGGTTGTCGATAGGTTCTCTAAGGCGGCTCATTTCATTCCCCTTGCTAAGCTTCCTTCTGCTAAAGAGACGGCACAAATCATCATCGAGAATGTTTTCAGAATTCATGGCCTTCCGTCAGACGTCGTTTCGGACAGAGGTCCGCAATTCACGTCTCAATTTTGGAGGGAGTTTTGCCGTTTGATTGGGGCTTCCGTCAGTCTCTCTTCCGGCTTTCACCCCCAGTCTAACGGTCAAGCAGAACGGGCCAATCAGACTATTGGTCGCATCTTACGCAGTCTTTCTTTTCGCAACCCTGCGTCTTGGTCAGAACAGCTCCCCTGGGCAGAATACGCCCACAACTCGCTTCCTTCGTCTGCGACCGGGCTATCTCCTTTTCAGAGTAGCCTCGGGTACCAGCCTCCGCTGTTCTCATCTCAGTTCGCCGAGTCCAGCGTCCCCTCCGCTCAGGCTTTTGTCCAACGTTGCGAGCGCACCTGGAAGAGGGTCAGGTCTGCACTTTGCCGTTATAGGACGCAGACTGTGAGGGCTGCTAATAAGCGTAGAACTAAGAGTCCTAGATATTGTCGCGGTCAGAGAGTTTGGCTCTCCACTCAGAACCTTCCCCTTAAGACGGCTTCTCGCAAGTTGACCCCGCGGTTCATTGGTCCGTTCCGTATTTCTCGGGTCATTAATCCTGTCGCAGTTCGACTTCTTCTTCCGCGATACCTTCGTCGCGTCCACCCGGTCTTCCATGTCTCCTGTATCAAGCCCGTTCTTCGCGCCCCCGCTCGTCTTGCCCCCCCCCCCCCCCCATCCTTGTCGAGGGCGCACCCATCTACAGGGTCCGTAGGATTTTGGACATGCGTCCTCGGGGCCGTGGTCACCAGTACCTCGTAGATTGGGAGGGGTACGGTCCTGAGGAGAGGAGTTGGGTTCCCTCTCGGGACGTGCTGGACCGTGCGCTGATCGAGGATTTCCTCCGTTGCCGCCAGGTTTCCTCCTCGAGTGCGCCAGGAGGCGCTCGGTGAGTGGGGGGGTACTGTCATGTATTGTCATGTTGTGTCTTTCTGTCCTTTCCTTTCACCCTGTCTCCCTCTGCTGGTCGTACTAGGTTACCGTTTCTGTCCCTCTTTCCCCCAGCTGTTCCTTGTCTTCTCTGACTACCTCATTCACCCCTTTTCCCACCTGTTCCCTTTTTTCCCTCTGATTAGGTCCCTATATCTCTCTCTGTTTCTGCTCCTGTCTTTGTCGGATTCTTGTTTGTGTGTCTCATGCCTGAACCAGACTATCATCGTGTTTGCTGCAACCTTGTCCTGTCCTGTCGGAATCTACCTGTCCATCTGAGCCCACGTGTGTTCATCATTAAAGAAACTCTGTTTGTTAATTCGCTTTTGGGTCCTCATTCACGAACCTGACAGTCTAATTCTCCCTCCCAGTGTCTAATTCTCCCTCTCTGTCTTATTCTCCTTCCCTGTGCCTAATTCTCCCTCCCTGTCTAATTCTCCCTCCCAGTGTCTAATTCTCCTTCTCTGTCTTATTCTCCTTCCCTGTGTCTAATTCTCCCTCCCTGTCTAATTCTCCCTCTCTGTTTAATTCTCCTTCCCTGTGTCTAATTCTCCCTCTCTGTCTTATTCTCCCTCCCTGTGTCTAATTCTCCCTCTCTGTCTAATTCTCTATCCCTGTGCCTAATTCTCCCTCCCTGTCTAATTCTCCCTCTCTGTCTAATTCTCCCTCCCTGTGTCTAATTCTCCCTCTCTGTCTAATTCTCTATCCCTGTGCCTAATTCTCCCTCCCTGTCTAATTCTCCCTTCCTGTCTAATTCTCCCTCTCTGTCTAATTCACCCTCCCTGTGTCTAATTCTCCCTCTGTTTAATTCTCCTTCCCTGTGTCTAATTCTCCCTCCCCCTGTCTAATTCTCCCTCCCCATGTCTAATTCTTCCTCCCTATGTCTAATTCTTCCTCCCCCTGTCTAATTCTCCCTCCCTAGGTCTAATTCTCCCTCCCCCTGTCTAATTATCTTTCCCTGTTTCTAATTCTCCCTCCCTGTGTATAATTCTCCCCCCCTGTCTAATTCTCTTTCCCTGTGTCTAATTCTCCTCCCCCTGTCTAATTCTCTTTCCTGTGTCGAATTCTCCCTCCCTGTGTCTAACTCTCCCTCCCCCTGTCTAATTATCTTTCCCTGTGTCTAATTCTCCCTCCTTGTCTAATTCTCCCTCCCTGTGTCTAATTCTCCCTCCCTGTGTCTAACTCTCCCTCCCCCTGTCTAATTATCTTTCCCTGTGTCTAATTCTCCCTCCCTGTCTAATTCTCCCTCCCTGTGTCTAACTCTCCCTCCCTGTGTCTAATTCTCCTCCCTGTGTCTAATTCTTTCTCCCCCTGTCTAACTCTCCCTCCCCCTGTCTAATTCTCCCTCCCCGTCTCCCTCCCCCTGTCTAATTCTCCCTCCCTGTGTCTAATTCTCCCTCCCCCTGTCTAATTCTCCCTCCCCGTCTCCCTCCCCCTGTCTAATTCTCCCTCCCCCTGTCTAATTCTCCCTCCCTGTGTCTAATTCTCCCTCCCTGTGTCTAATTCTCCCTCCCTGTGTCTAATTCTCCCCCCCTGTCTAATTCTCCCTCCCCCTGTATAATTCTCCCTCCCCCTGTATAATTCTCCCTCCCCCTGTCTAATTCTCCCTCCCCGTCTCCCTCCCCCTGTCTAATTCTCCCTCCCTGTGTCTAATTCTCCCTCCCCCTGTCTAATTCTCCCTCCCCCTGTCTAATTCTCCCTCCCCGTTTCCCTCCCCCTGTCTAATTCTCCCTCCCTGTGTCTAATACTCCCTCCCCTTGTCTAATTCCCCCTCCCTGTGTCAAATTCTCCCTCCCTGTGTCTAACTCTCCCTCCCTGTGTCTAACTCTCCCTCCCCCTGTCTAATTCTCCCTCCCCGTCTCCCTCCCCCTGTCTAATTCTTCCTTCTAATTCTCTATCCCTGTGCCTAATTCTCCCTCTCTGTCTAATTCTCCCTCCCTGTGTCTAATTCTCCCTCTCTGTCTAATTCTCCCTCTCTGTTTAATTCTCCTTACCTGTGTCTAATTCTCCCTCTCTGTCTAATTCTCTATCCCTGTGTCTAATTCTCCCTCCCAGTGTCTAATTCTCCCTCTCTGTCTTATTCTCCTTCCCTGTGCCTAATTCTCCCTCCCTGTCTAATTCTCCCTCCCAGTGTCTAATTCTCCCTCTCTGTCTTATTCTCCTTCCCTGTGCCTAATTCTCCCTCCCTGTCTAATTCTCCCTCCCAGTGTCTAATTCTCCCTCTCTGTCTTATTCTCCTTCCCTGTGTCTAATTCTCCCTCCCTGTCTAATTCTCCCTCTCTGTTTAATTCTCCTTCCCTGTGTCTAATTCTCCCTCTCTGTCTTATTCTCCCTCCCTGTGTCTAATTCTCCCTCTCTGTCTAATTCTCTATCCCTGTGCCTAATTCTCCCTCCCTGTCTAATTCTCCCTCTCTGTCTAATTCTCCCTCCCTGTGTCTAATTCTCCCTCTCTGTCTAATTCTCTATCCCTGTGCCTAATTCTCCCTCCCTGTCTAATTCTCCCTTCCTGTCTAATTCTCCCTCTCTGTCTAATTCACCCTCCCTGTGTCTAATTCTCCCTCTGTTTAATTCTCCTTCCCTGTGTCTAATTCTCCCTCCCCCTGTCTAATTCTCCCTCCCCATGTCTAATTCTTCCTCCCTATGTCTAATTCTTCCTCCCCCTGTCTAATTCTCCCTCCCTAGGTCTAATTCTCCCTCCCCCTGTCTAATTATCTTTCCCTGTTTCTAATTCTCCCTCCCTGTGTATAATTCTCCCCCCCTGTCTAATTCTCTTTCCCTGTGTCTAATTCTCCTCCCCCTGTCTAATTCTCTTTCCTGTGTCGAATTCTCCCTCCCTGTGTCTAACTCTCCCTCCCCCTGTCTAATTCTCTTTCCTGTGTCTAATTCTCCCTCCCTGTGTCTAATTCTCCCTCCCTGTCTAATTCTCCCTCCCTGTGTCTAATTCTCCCTCCCTGTGTCTAATTCTCCCTCCCTGTCTAATTCTCCCTCCCTGTGTCTAATTCTCCCCCCCTGTCTAATTCTCCCTCCCCCTGTCTAATTCTCCCTCCCTTTGTCTAATTCTCCCTCTCTGTCTTATTCTCCTTCCCTGTGTCTAATTCTCCCTCTCTGTCTTATTCTCCCTCCCTGTGTCTAATTCTCCCTCTCTGTCTAATTCTCTATCCCTGTGCCTAATTCTCCCTCCCTGTCTAATTCTCCCTCTCTGTCTAATTCTCCCTCCCTGTGTCTAATTCTCCCTCTCTAATTCTCTATCCCTGTGCCTAATTCTCCCTCCCTGTCTAATTCTCCCTTCCTGTCTAATTCTCCCTCCCTGTGTCTAATTCTCCCTCCCCCTGTCTAATTCTCCCTCCCCGTCTCCCTCCCCCTGTCTAATTCTCCCTCCCCCTGTCTAATTCTCCCTCTCTGTCTAATTCTCTATCCCTGTGCCTAATTCTCCCTCCCTGTCTAATTCTCCCTTCCTGTCTAATTCTCCCTCCCTGTGTCTAATTCTCCCTCCCCCTGTCTAATTCTCCCTCCCCGTCTCCCTCCCCCTGTCTAATTCTCCCCCCTGTCTAATTCTCCCTCACCGTGTCTAATTCTCCCTCCCCGTGTCTAATTCTCCCTCCCTGTCTAATTCTCCCTCCCCGTCTCCCTCCCCCTGTCTAATTCTCCCTCCCTGTGTCTAATTCTAGGCCATGCATCAAGTTTTTACAAAGTTTTACAAAGTTTATTTGCCATGTGTAAAGGAATATTACTTGAGCTCTCACAATAAAAACACAAAGATCAAGAAATAAGTATACAATGTTCATATATACAACAACCAGCAATGAAATGATAAACATGATATGCCTACAGTGGTACAGTGAAACAGGCTGTATGTAGTAACCAGTCAGTTACTGAGTGTCCACATTGTATACTGTATGTAGTAACCAGTCAGTTACTGAGTATCCACATTGTATACTGTATGTAGTAACCAGTCAGTTACTGAGTATCCACATTGTATACTGTATGTAGTAACCACCAGTCAGTTACTGAGTATCCACATTGTATACTGTATGTAGTAACCAGTCAGTTACTGAGTGTCCACATTGTATACTGTATGTAGTAACCAATCAGTTACTGAGTATCCACATTGTATACTGTATGTAGTAACCAGTCAGTTACTGAGTGTCCACATTGTATACTGTATGTAGTAACCAGTCAGTTACTGAGTATCCACATTGTATACTGTATGTAGTAACCAGTCAGTTACTGAGTATCCACAGTGTATACTGTATGTAGTAACCAGTCAGTCAGTTACTGAGTATCCACATTGTTTACTGTATGTAGTAACCAGTCAATTACTGAGTATCCACATTGTATACTGTATGTAGTAACCAGTCAGTTACTGAGTATCCACATTGTATACTGTATGTAGTAACCAGTCAGTTACTGAGTATCCACATTGTATACTGTATGTAGTAACCACCAGTCAGTTACTGAGTATCCACATTGTATACTGTATGTAGTATCCAGTCAGTTACTGAGTATCCACATTGTATACTGTATGTAGTAACCAGTCAGTTACTGAGTGTCCACATTGTATACTGTATGTAGTAACCAATCAGTTACTGAGTATCCACATTGTATACTGTATGTAGTAACCAGTCAGTTACTGAGTGTCCACATTGTATACTGTATGTAGTAACCAGTCAGTTACTGAGTATCCACATTGTATACTGTATGTAGTAACCAGTCAGTTACTGAGTATCCACATTGTATACTGTATGTAGTAACCAGTCAGTCAGTTACTGAGTATCCACATTGTATACTGTATGTAGTAACCAGTCAATTACTGAGTATCCACATTGTATACTGTATGTAGTAACCAGTCAGTTACTGAGTA
The DNA here is from genome assembly GCF_045791955.1 of Oncorhynchus clarkii lewisi. NCBI lineage: Eukaryota > Metazoa > Chordata > Actinopteri > Salmoniformes > Salmonidae > Oncorhynchus > Oncorhynchus clarkii. The sequence continues at coordinate 39,620,514 of NC_092175.1, read as the reverse complement.
TCCACATTGTATACTGTATGTAGTAGCCAGTCAGTTACTGAGTATCCACATTGTATACTGTATGTAGTAACCACCAGTCAGTTACTGAGTATCCACATTGTATACTGTATGTAGTAACCAATCAGTTACTGAGTATCCACATTGTATACTGTATGTAGTAACCAGTCAGTTACTGAGTATCCACATTGTATACTGTATGTAGTAACCAGTCAGTCAGCTCCTCAGTAGCCACACTGTCTGAGTCTGGAGATCTGTGTTTAATACTACAGTATCGCCTACCGGACCATAGTGGTGACAACAGTTCAGGACCAGGCTGACTAGGGTCCTAGGAATTATACATGAAACAAAACCATGAGTGTTGAGTTGAAGGAATGGCTGTAGTCTGGTGCTGACTTGACATAAGGTGTAACCTGGGACTGTTGGATCCGTACGGTTAAGATCTAGAGATGTTTAAACGGTATGAAAATCCGAACAATGGTCATGTTGTTACATGAAACATTCACAATGTCCAGTCACTATTTTATTTCACATACCTCTATGCATTTGACAAAACATTTTAGTGATGCCCATTATTTTGACTGTTAACATGCAACACACTACAGGACACATATGTTATAACTGCGCTGCCCTTGTACGCTGTACTCATCAACATCGTTTAAGTGGTCGACATGACAAGACAGTTAAGGACACGTTTCATTCTGATCCATTCAACTGTGACTTAAAGGAGGTTCATTACATACAGTCAGAGTAGCCTTCTTCATCACAGGTTATGTATTCAATGGAAACGTTTGTGATGAACGCAGACTCAATCACTACAAAAAAAGGCTGATTACATGATTTCACAGCTCTTGTCATCTTGTTTTGGCCTCTCCCTCTCCCTTTGGATCCTCTCCCTTTGGATCCTCTCCCTTTGGATCCTCTCCCTCTCCATCTCCATCCACTCCATCCACTCCATCAACTCCATCATCTCCATTCTCTCCCTCCTTTCCATTCTCTCCCTCCTCTCCATATTGAACATCTCCTCTACCTCCCTCTGGATCCTCTCCTCCTCCCTCTGGATCCTCTCCTCCTCTTTCTTAATCCTGGCTGCATCCTCAAACATCTCATTGGTGTAGCAGGTTCCTCCATTGTCCTCCACCATTCTGTCTATCTTCTCCATCAGCTTTGTGACCTGATCTCTGTTTCCTCTGGCTTTATTGTTGAGGACATGGTATCTCCCCCCACACTGCTCTAACACTCCCCTGAGGTCTCTGTTCCCACCAATCAGCTTCTCTATACCGTTACCCTCTAAAACATCTCCATGGGTGAAGAGGATGATGGCGTACTTTGCCAGTCCTGACCCAAACACACTCTCTAGAGTTTCAATAGCTTTTTTCTCCTGCTCTGTGAACCTGTCAGTCACTCGTAAAACTATGAGGAAGGCATGAGGCCCTGGGCTAGACTCATAGATGCTCCTAACAATCTCCGTTGCTAATTCTTCAGAAGGAAGCGTTGTGTCAAACAGTCCTGGAGTGTCAACCACACTGACATCCCTCCCATCTACTGCTGCCTGCTTCATTTCTGTTTTACGTGTTACTGAGGACCAGTTCTGTTCAGAATGGAAATTTCTCCCACCAAGGATGGTGTTTCCTGTTGCACTCTTCCCAACACCGGTTTTTCCAAGCAGAACCATCCTTCTCTCTGGGAGTTTCCTGATGGGGGAGCTCCTTGAATCTGAATCTGTGTATAGAGAAATACATCACATTTGATAAACGGATACAGTAAAATGACTACCATCTCATCCCCTGTACAGACAGTTATTGGTGTACTGAATAATAATGATTTATGTCTGGTGTTTAAATCTTTATGGTGAATGTGGAATTTGTAAAAGGGATCTGTCGCCAAGACAACTTATTAAAGTTACAATGGGGGGATAATTCATTTACATTATTGTTATCCCAGAATAAGAGACCTGCCACGCCCTGGTCGAAGTATTTTGTGTTTATCTTCATGTATTGGGTCAGGCCAGGGTGTGGCATGGGGTTTTTGTATTGTGGTGTGTTTTGTCCTGGGGTTTTGGTGTGTATGTATTGGGATTGTAGCTAGTGGGGTTATCTAGCAAAGTCTATGGCTGTCTGGAGTGGTTCTCAATCAGAGGCAGGTATTTATCGTTGTCTCTGATTGGGAACCATATTTAGGCAGCCATATTCTTTGGTTGTTTTGTGGGTGATTGTCCTTAGTGTCTTTGTTCCTGTCGCTGTGTTAGTTGACACAAGTATAGGCTGTTTCGGTTTTCGTTACGTTTATTGTTTTGTATTGATTCGTGTCGCGTTTGTTTGATTAAACATGGATCGCAATCTACACGCTGCATTTTAGTCCGACTCTCCTTCACACCTAGAAAACCGTTACAAGACCAGAGAGGTATACTACGTAGCGGGATAGAGGAGTTAGTTAGCTAACTTTGGTGAATTCTGAGTTCAACTCGATAACTGTTAAACTTAACGAGGACCCCTTTTCCACACCTATTGAAAATAACTGTATTAAGTCTCACTAAGTTATACTGTGTGTTATGATTCAAATGCATCCTGTCATCACTAAATGTGTACTGTATTTCAATATTACTATTTTAACACAAAATAACATCTGATTAATTAAATATTTAAATCTTCCTCAAGTATTGTCTCAGTCATTGTCATGAAAACAAAATAACTGGTCTAACAATTCTCAGGCAGGACAACCTATAATCACCTCAGCTACAGGAGACATATGAAAAGATTGTGTTCATAACGTTATCAATGACATGACCTACTGAGCTCTCATCTAGAATATCTAGTTTTCTATCATCAGTATTATACTGCTTCAAAACACAGTATTTCAATCATGGAAACATTAACAATTAGTCAACATTACATTTCTGGCTAATTCTTTATATAAACAGTTAGTTATACTTACTGAGATAGATGGATGTATTTTTCAGAAGTGATTTGACCTGCTCAGGATCACCCCTCTTGTTGTTGAACACATGGTATCTTCCACTGTATTTTCTCATCACTTCTGTGAGGTCATCTGAGTCAGCAATTAATTGTTCTATAGTCTGGTCTTCTAACTCATCTCCTCTGGTGAACAGGATCCAGGTTTGCTTCAAAAGACTCTCTCCTAGAAGACCTTCTACTTTACTAATGACCCTCTTCTCTTCTTCTGTTAATCTGTCTGTCTTCACCACCAGGAGAAACACACGGGGACCAGATGAGGTTAACTTGAGGACATCCTGGAATTTCTCCTGAATTTGCTCTTCAGATCGATCGGGGTCACAGAATCCTGGAGTGTCATACACGACAAGATCTATTCCTTCAATGGTGACATTTTGTTTCTCAATATCAGCAGTCACTGATTTTAATTTTTTCTTTGAGCGAAAATCTTTGCGTCCCAGGATGGTGTTTCCTGTTGCACTCATTCCTGCTCCTGTTTTACCAAGTAACACCACCTGCAATGGTCTGGATGTCTGTTGCACAGGTTTGGAAAGGTGCCCCATCTTCAAGGAATTATCTTGTTATAGCCGAGCAGTGTGACGTGTGAGGCAGGAATCTAAATACAAATACAATAGAAATAAATTATTACATTATTTTCTAAGATGCAAAATGCAGAAAAACAAGTAACAACCCAATGATATGAACAGCCATCACCTGGTTATTACATGTGTAACGGATGTGAAACGGCTAGCTTAGTTAGCGGTGGTGCGCGCTAAATAGCGTTTCAATCGGTGACGTCACTTGCTCTGAGACCTTGAAGTAGTAGTTCCCCTTGCCCTGCAAGGGCCGCGGCTTTTGTGGAGCGATGGGTAACAACGCTTCGATGGTAGCTGATGTCAATGTGTGCAGAGGGTCCCTGGTTCGAGCCCAGGTATGGGCGAGGGGACGGTCTAAAGTTATACTGCAAACTGGAATTAATAATTTAAGCACAAAAAATGTGAGTTGAGTTTAAATGGGTAAAGGGTAGTCAAGCAGAACTATAAACAGCCTGGAACATGTCTAGTTAACAGCATTGATTGTTTATCTATAACTGTTTGCAGATGGTAGGCTACAAGCACCCCAATCGGCACAGACATCACTTCAACATCTAGTTTTGGTTTATATTGACGTCAAATATCGTGAATTCAATGTGAAATCAACAAAACCCCTGAGCCATGTCATTGCATTTTGGTTAAAAGTTGATTTAAACTGACAGCTTTCCTGCTTTGTTTCAGGAATAGGACTATGTGTCATCGACATTTATCATAAAACTATCATTGAATTTACTGTTAATTACTAAAATAAAAAATATTTAGGTTACATATTCTTATTAAATCAGACAACACAATCGTAGCATAACACGATCATATGAACAATAGGCCTGTGTATTGAAAATACGTCTTCAATGACGCAGTTATAATTGTCGAAATCCAGACCACCTTTGAAGCTAACACATTGTTTTTCCTGTTGGCCATTATTCTACTGAAGACAGTCCTAGGCTACTAATTATGTAGTAATCTAATATATTTACATAAATCATTCTAATAAATAACAACTTACCTACTTTCTTATTACAAATTGTAGAGGTTTGCAAATGCTATGAAGTTGAAATTGTTCAGCTTCAACAGTTTCACTTTCAGCCTCCGGTGATCTTATTTTATCTGACAATTAAACCACTCCCCTAAATTCCCTAGACAAACCCTATATCATCGTATCATTTCTTCCCTGCTGATAAACTCCCAACAAAACTCAGTTTATCAATAACATTTCAAAATGTATCATATAGAAAAAATAATTAATGTGTTGAGGCCAGTAAACAATCATTGTCGGCAAGCGCACTGTCGTTCACAGGCTACTGTCTGCACCTTTTAAAAGGACATTTCCACGAAGACAGAAAATAGCAAGGTTTTGAAAAATAATTGGTATGTAGATGAAGGTCATGATGATGTGGAATTAACTACAAAGGGAAATAAATGGCTACAGTTTACACTTTTTTGTTATTTCATGTAATGTTGTTTTCAGAAATGGGATGTTTTTTTAAGTGTGGGGTAACTGAGTATGGGCTCGTGAGTAGTGCAGCGGTCTAAGGCACTGCATCTCAGTGCTTGAGGCATCACTACAGACACCCTGGTTCGATTCCAGGCTGTATCACAACCGGCTGTGATTGGGAGTCCCATAGGGTGGGGTTTGGCCGGTGTAGGCCGTCACTGTGAAATGAATTTGTTCTTAACTGACTTGCCTAGTTAAATAAATACAAATAAAACTGGCCCCAGTATAGAACATTCCGTTTTCTGCCTGAGTGTGGCGCTGTTTACCAGTATTGTCTGGGTTATTATGTGACCAGAACAAAACTACTTATTTTATTCAACTAGAGACAGAAATAATTGGTGTTGCTTTAAAAAGATGTCCCTGACTGACATGGACTGTTTCCTCACCTTATTCTCCTTGTGGTTATCCATGGTTGTTGGTTCTTTACCAGGTAACAACAAGTGAAAACAAAACTAGGACTAAAGCAATAGTCTGGTTACATCTGTGTAGTTGTTTCAGTGCACTCAGGCTGTTGTTATAAGAATAGAACTCAACACAGAGTTAGAACTGGGTCAATCAGGAACAGCCTGTGATACAGCCTGTATTCAAACCAGGAACTGTAGTGATGCCTCACACTGTGATGCAGTGCCTTAGACCGCTGAATTCATGTGTGTGTTAACTATTTAATTGTACTAGAATGCTTAAAAGGCCACTAAAAAGTTTAATACCGGTTATTGGTATCGTTTTTCTTGGCAAGGAAAATATCGGATATCGGTATCGGCCAAAAATGTCATATCGGTGCATCACTACTTCTGACCCCACCAGAGACAGGAACCCCACCAGGACCTCTGACCCCACATTAACTACTGAAAAACCTACAACAGCACACTTACTACTGAAGGACCTACAAAGGAACTCCTATCAAGGCATTTGTCCCTAAGGTTGCCCCCATTGCCATAACTGTCCCTCCTGCTATCACTGTCAATATGGCTGACACTTTGCCTATAAATGTCAATACAGCTGTACACATGACTGTCCCTCCTGCTATTACTGTCAATACAGCTGTACATATGACTGTCCCTATAGATGTGCCTATCTTTGTTGCTATAGATGTACAGTGAGGGGGAAAAGTATTTGATCTCCTGCTGATTTTGTACGTTTGCCCACTAACAAAGAAATTAACAGACCTATAATTTTAATGGTAGGTTTATTTGAACAGTAAGAGACAGAATAACAACAACAAAACCCCCAAAACACATGTCAAAAATGTTATAAATTGATTTGCATTTTAATGAGTGCAATAAGTATTTGACCCCCTCTCAATCAGAAAGATTTCTGGCTCCCAGGTGTCTTTTATACAGATAACGAGCTGAGGAGCACAGTCTTAAAGGGAGTGCTCCTAATCTTAGTTTGTTGCCCGTATAAAAGACCTGTCCACAGAAGCAATCAATCAATCAGATTCCAAACTCTCCACCATGGCCAAGACCAAAGAGCTCTCCAAGGATGTCAGGGACGAGATTGTAGACCTACACAAGACTTGAATGGGCTACAAGACCATCGCCAAACAGCTTGGTGAGAAGGTGACAACAGTTGGTGCGATTATTCGCAAATGGAAGAAACACAAAAGAACTGTCAATCTCCCTCGGCCTGGGGCTCCATGCAAGATCTCACCCTGTGGAGTTGCAATGATCATGAGAACGGTGAGGAATCAGCCCAGAACTACACGGGGGGATCTTGTTAATGATCTCAGAACAGCTGGCACCATAGTCACCAAGAAAACAATTGGTAACACTACGCCGTGAAGGACTGAAATCCTGCAGCGCCCGCAAGGTCCCCCTGCTCAAGAAAGCACATATACTTGCCCGTCTGAAGTTTGCCAATGAACCTGAATGATTCAGAGGGCAGCTGGGTGAAAGTGTTGTGGTCAGATGAGACCAAAATGGAGCTCTTTGGCAGCAACTCAACTCGCCATGTTTGGAGGAGGAATGCTGCCTATGACCCCAAGAACACCATCCCCACCGTCAAACATGAAGGTGTAAACATTATGCTTTGGGGGTGTTTTTCTGTTAAGGGGACAGGACAACTTCACCGCATCAAAGGGACGATGGACGGGGTCATGTACCGTCAAATCTTGGGTGAGAACCTCCTTCCCTCAGCCAGGGCATTGAAAATGGGTCGTGGATGGGTATTCCAGCATGACAATGACCCAAAACACACGGCCAAGGCAACAAAGGAGTGGCTCAAGAAGAAGCACATTAAGGTCCTGGAGTGGCCTAGCCAGTCTCCAGACCGTAATCCCATAGAAAATCTGTGGAGGGAGCTGAAGGTTCAAGTTGCCAAACGTCAGCCTTGAAACCTTAATGACTTGGAGAAGATCTGCAAAGAGGAGTGGGTCAAAATCCCTCCTTAGATGTGTGCAAACCTGGTGGCCAACTACAAGAAACGTCTGACCTCTGATTTGCCACCAAGTACTAAGTCATGTTTTGCAGAGGGATCAAATACTTTTTTCCCTCACTGTATATGTGCTTCAGTCTGTCTCTTTGGTTGATCCTGTACCTGTTCCCATGCTGTTAGCTATCACTCTCCCTATGGATTCAGCTGTCTGTACCCATGTCACTGCCACTAGCACTGCTGTTGCCCATCTCCAATCTGTTATCTCTGTCCCTATCCCTGCTACTACCACAAGTCTTAGCAATCCCCCATAAAACATCCCTACCCGTTGCTGGTCCTACCACTATCACTGCTGCTAACAATCTCCCTTCATTTACCACTGGCACTACCAGTGCCCCTATACCTACCACTGCTGCTACCCATAACCTAACCCCTGAAGTTACCACTAACGGGTCCCCTGTCATTACCCCTTCCACTACCACTACCACTACTGCTACCCATAACCTAACCCCTGAAGTTACCACTAACGGGTCCCCTGTCATTACCCCTTCCACTACCACTGCTGCTACCACAGCTAGCACCTCTACCTCTCCCCATGACAGTATCCCTTCCCCTGCTGGTAGCCCTGAGAACACTACTGATGTCCCTATGATTACCCCTGTCACTAGACCTGCCCATTGTCCCACCATTGCCCTTTTCTTTGCTGTAAATATATTTACCCCTGCTGCATACCTTACCCATCTCCATAGTGTCTACCCCTCCTTCTGTTCCCATCACTGCCCCTTTCCCTACAGGTATCATTGCTGCTATCACTAGCACTAATGCTACCACTGCCCTTACCCCAGCCCCTGTCCTTACCCCAGCCCCTGTCCTTACCCCAGCCCCTGTCCTTACCCCAGCCCCTGTCCTTACCCTGGTCCTTACCCCAGCCCCTGTCCTTACCCTGGTCCTTACCCCAGCCCCTGTCCTTACCCCAGCCCCTGTCCTTACCCCTGTCCCTGTCCTTACCGCAGCCCATGTCCTTACCCCAGCCCATGTCCTTACCCCAGTCCCTGTCCTTACCCTGTCCTTACCCCAGCCCCTGTCCTTACCCCAGCCCCTGTCCTTACCCCAGTCCCTGTCCTTACCCCAGTCCCTGTCCTTACCCCAGCCCCTGTCCTTACCCCAGCCCATGTCCTTACCTCAGCCCCTGTCCTTACCCCAGCCCCTGTCCTTACCCCAGCCCCTGTCCTGACCCCAGCCCCTGTCCTTACCCCTGTCCCTGTCCTTACCCCTGTCCCTGTCCTTACCCCTGTCCCTGTCCTTACCCCAGCCCCTGTCCTTACCCCAGCCCCTGTCCTTACCCCAGCCCCTGTCCTTACCCCAGCCCCTGTCCTTACCTCAGCCCCTGTCCTTACCCCAGCCCATGTCCTTACCCCAGCCCCTGTCCTGACCCCAGCCCCTGTCCTTACCCCTGTCCCTGTCCTTACCCCTGTCCCTGTCCTTACCCCTGTCCCTGTCCTTACCCCAGCCCCTGTCCTTACCCCAGCCCCTGTCCTTACCCCAGCCCCTGTCCTTACCCCAGCCCCTGTCCTTACCCTGGTCCTTACCCCAGCCCCTGTCCTTACCCTGGTCCTTACCCCAGCCCCTGTCCTTACCCCAGCCCATGTCCTTACCCTGGTCCTTACCCCAGCCCCTGTCCTTACCCCAGCCCCTGTCCTTACCCCTGTCCCTGTCCTTACCCCAGCCCATGTCCTTACCCCAGCCCATGTCCTTACCCCAGTCCCTGTCCTTACCCTGTCCTTACCCCAGCCCCTGTCCTTACCCCAGCCCCTGTCCTTACCCCAGTCCCTGTCCTTACCCCAGTCCCTGTCCTTACCCCAGCCCCTGTCCTTACCCTGTCCTTACCCCAGCCCCTGTCCTTACCCCAGCCCCTGTCCTGACCCCAGCCCCTGTCCTTACCCCTGTCCCTGTCCTTACCCCTGTCCCTGTCCTTACCCCTGTCCCTGTCCTTACCCCAGCCCCTGTCCTTACCCCAGCCCCTGTCCTTACCCCAGCCCCTGTCCTTACCTCAGCCCCTGTCCTTACCCTGGTCCTTACCCCAGCCCCTGTCCTTACCCTGGTCCTTACCCCAGCCCCTGTCCTTACCCCAGCCCATGTCCTTACCCTGGTCCTTACCCCAGCCCCTGTCCTTACCCCAGCCCCTGTCCTTACCCCTGTCCCTGTCCTTACCCCAGCCCATGTCCTTACCCCAGCCCATGTCCTTACCCCAGTCCCTGTCCTTACCCTGTCCTTACCCCAGCCCCTGTCCTTACCCCAGCCCCTGTCCTTACCCCAGTCCCTGTCCTTACCCCAGCCCCTGTCCTTACCCCAGCCCCTGTCCTTACCCCAGCCCATGTCCTTACCTCAGCCCCTGTCCTTACCCCAGCCCTGTCCTTACCCCAGCCCATGTCCTTACCCCAGCCCATGTCCTTACCCCAGTCCCTGTCCTTACCCTGTCCTTACCCCAGCCCCTGTCCTTACCCCAGCCCCTGTCCTTACCCCAGTCCCTGTCCTTACCCCAGTCCTGACCCCAGCCCCTGTCCTTACCCCTGTCCCTGTCCTTACCCCTGTCCCTGTCCTTACCCCTGTCCCTGTCCTTACCCCAGCCCCTGTCCTTACCCCAGCCCCTGTCCTTACCCCAGCCCCTGTCCTTACCCCAGCCCCTGTCCTTACCTCAGCCCCTGTCCTTACCCCAGCCCATGTCCTTACCCCAGCCCCTGTCCTGACCCCAGCCCCTGTCCTTACCCCTGTCCCTGTCCTTACCCCTGTCCCTGTCCTTACCCCTGTCCCTGTCCTTACCCCAGCCCCTGTCCTTACCCCAGCCCCTGTCCTTACCCCAGCCCCTGTCCTTACCCCAGCCCCTGTCCTTACCCTGGTCCTTACCCCAGCCCCTGTCCTTACCCTGGTCCTTACCCCAGCCCCTGTCCTTACCCCAGCCCATGTCCTTACCCTGGTCCTTACCCCAGCCCCTGTCCTTACCCCAGCCCCTGTCCTTACCCCTGTCCCTGTCCTTACCCCAGCCCATGTCCTTACCCCAGCCCATGTCCTTACCCCAGTCCCTGTCCTTACCCTGTCCTTACCCCAGCCCCTGTCCTTACCCCAGCCCCTGTCCTTACCCCAGTCCCTGTCCTTACCCCAGTCCCTGTCCTTACCCCAGCCCCTGTCCTTACCCCAGCCCATGTCCTTACCTCAGCCCCTGTCCTTACCCCAGCCCATGTCCTTACCCCAGCCCCTGTCCTGACCCCAGCCCCTGTCCTTACCCCTGTCCCTGTCCTTACCCCTGTCCCTGTCCTTACCCCTGTCCCTGTCCTTACCCCAGCCCCTGTCCTTACCCCAGCCCCTGTCCTTACCCCAGCCCCTGTCCTTACCCCAGCCCCTGTCCTTACCCTGGTCCTTACCCCAGCCCCTGTCCTTACCCTGGTCCTTACCCCAGCCCCTGTCCTTACCCCAGCCCATGTCCTTACCCTGGTCCTTACCCCAGCCCCTGTCCTTACCCCAGCCCCTGTCCTTACCCCTGTCCCTGTCCTTACCCCAGCCCATGTCCTTACCCCAGCCCATGTCCTTACCCCAGTCCCTGTCCTTACCCTGTCCTTACCCCAGCCCCTGTCCTTACCCCAGCCCCTGTCCTTACCCCAGTCCCTGTCCTTACCCCAGTCCCTGTCCTTACCCCAGCCCCTGTCCTTACCCCAGCCCATGTCCTTACCCCAGCCCCTGTCCTTACCCCAGCCCCTGTCCTTACCCCAGCCCCTGTCCTTACCCCAGCCCCTGTCCTTACCCACTCCCCTGTCCTTACCCCAGCCCATGTCCTTACCCCAGCCCCTGTCCTTACCCACTCCCCTGTCCTTACCCCAGCCCCTGTCCTTACCCTGGTCCTTACCCACTCCCCTGTCCTTACACACTCCCCTGTCCTTACCCACTCCCCTGTCCTTACCCACTCCCATGTCCTTACCCCAGCCCCTGTCCTTACCCACTCCCCTGTCCTTACCCACTCCCCTGTCCTTACCCCAGCCCCTGTCCTTACCCACTCCCCTGTCCTTACCCTGGTCCTTACCCACTCCCCTGTCCTTACCCTGGTCCTTACCCACTCCCCTGTCCATACCCACTCCCCTGTCCTTACCCACACCCCAGTACTTACCCCAGCCCCTGTCCTTACCCACTCCCCTGTCCTTACCCACTCCCCTGTCATTACCCACTCCCCTGTCCTTACCCACTCCCCTGTCCTTACCCCAGCCCATGTCCTTACCCCAGCCCCTTACTCCCCTGTCCTTACCCATGTCCTTACCCCAGCCCCTGTCCTTACCCATGTCCTTACCCCAGCCCCTGTCCTTACCCCAGCCCCTGTCCTTACCCCAGCCCATGTCCTTACCCACTCCCATGTCCTTACCCCAGCCCCTGTCCTTACCCACTCCCCTGTCCTTACCCCAGCCCATGTCCTTACCATGGTCCTTAGCCACTCCCCTGTCCTTACCCTGGTCCTTACCCACTCCCCTGTCCTTACCCTGGTCCTTACCCACTCCCCTGTCCTTACCCACTCCCCTGTCCTTACCCACTCCCCTGTCCTTACCCCAGCCCCTGTCCTTACCCACTCCCCTGTCCTTACCCACTCCCCTGTCATTACCCACTCCCCTGTCCTTACCCACTCCCCTGTCCTTACCCCAGCCCATGTCCTTACCCCAGCCCATGTCCTTACCCACTCCCCTGTCCTTACCCATGTCCTTACCCCAGCCCCTGTCCTTACCCATGTCCTTACCCCAGCCCCTGTCCTTACCCCAGCCCCTGTCCTTACCCCAGCCCATGTCCTTACCCACTCCCCTGTCCTTACCCCAGCCCCTGTCCTTACCCCAGCCCCTGTCCTTACCCCAGCCCCTGTCCTTACCCACTCCCCTGTCCTTACCCCAGCCCCTGTCCTTACCCCAGCCCCTGTCCTTACCCCAGCCCATGTCCTTACACTGGTCCTTACCCCAGCCCCTGTCCTTACCCCAGCCCCTGTCCTTACCCCAGCCCCTGTCCTTACCCCAGCCCATGTCCTTACCCCAGCCCATGTCCTTACCCCAGCCCATGTCCTTACCCCAGCCCCTGTCCTTACCCCAGCCCATGTCCTTACCCTGGTCCTTACCCCAGCCCCTGTCCTTACCCCAGCCCCTGTCCTTACCCCTGTCCCTGTCCTTACCCCAGCCCATGTCCTTACCCCAGCCCATGTCCTTACCCCAGCCCCTGTACCCCAGCCCCTGTCCTTACCCCAGCCCCTGTCCTTACCCCAGTCCCTGTCCTTACCCCAGTCCCTGTCCTTACCCCAGCCCCTGTCCTTACCCCAGCCCATGTCCTTACCCCAGCCCCTGTCCTTACCCCAGCCCCTGTCCTTACCCCAGCCCCTGTCCTTACCCCAGCCCCTGTCCTTACCCACTCCCCTGTCCTTACCCCAGCCCATGTCCTTACCCCAGCCCCTGTCCTTACCCACTCCCCTGTCCTTACCCCAGCCCCTGTCCTTACCCTGGTCCTTACCCACTCCCCTGTCCTTACCCACTCCCCTGTCCTTACCCACTCCCCTGTCCTTACCCACTCCCATGTCCTTACCCCAGCCCCTGTCCTTACCCACTCCCCTGTCCTTACCCCAGCCCATGTCCTTACCATGGTCCTTAGCCACTCCCCTGTCCTTACCCTGGTCCTTACCCACTCCCCTGTCCTTACCCTGGTCCTTACCCACTCCCCTGTCCTTACCCTGGTCCTTACCCACTCCCCTGTCCTTACCCACTCCCCTGTCCTTACCCACTCCCCTGTCCTTACCCCAGCCCCTGTCCTTACCCACTCCCCTGTCCTTACCCACTCCCCTGTCATTACCCACTCCCCTGTCCTTACCCACTCCCCTGTCCTTACCCCAGCCCATGTCCTTACCCCAGCCCATGTCCTTACCCACTCCCCTGTCCTTACCCATGTCCTTACCCCAGCCTCTGTCCTTACCCATGTCCTTACCCCAGCCCCTGTCCTTACCCCAGCCCCTGTCCTTACCCCAGCCCATGTCCTTACCCACTCCCCTGTCCTTACCCCAGCCCCTGTCCTTACCCCAGCCCCTGTCCTTACCCACTCCCCTGTCCTTACCCACTCCCCTGTCCTTACCCCAGCCCCTGTCCTTACCCCAGCCCCTGTCCTTACCCCAGCCCATGTCCTTACACTGGTCCTTACCCCAGCCCCTGTCCTTACCCCAGCCCCTGTCCTTACCCCTGTCCCTGTCCTTACCCCAGCCCATGTCCTTACCCCAGTCCCTGTCCTTACCCTGTCCTTACCCCAGCCCCTGTCCTTACCCCAGCGCCTGTCCTTACCCCAGTCCCTGTCCTTACCCCAGCCCCTGTCCTTACCCCAGCCCCTGTCCTTACCCCAGCCCCTGTCCTTACCCCAGCCCCTGTCCTTACCCCAGCCCCTGTCCTTACCCCAGCCCCTGTCCTTACCCACTCCCCTGTCCTTACCCCAGCCCATGTCCTTACCCCAGCCCCTGTCCTTACCCACTCCCCTGTCCTTACCCCAGCCCCTGTCCTTACCCTGGTCCTTACCCACTCCCCTGTCCTTACCCACTCCCCTGTCCTTACCCACTCCCCTGTCCTTACCCACTCCCCTGTCCTTACCCACTCCCATGTCCTTACCCCAGCCCCTGTCCTTACCCACTCCCCTGTCCTTACCCCAGCCCCTGTCCTTACCCACTCCCCTGTCCTTACCCCAGCCCCTGTCCTTACCCTGGTCCTTAGCCACTCCCCTGTCCTTACCCTGGTCCTTACCCACTCCCCTGTCCTTACCCTGGTCCTTACCCACTCCCCTGTCCTTACCCTGGTCCTTACCCACTCCCCTGTCCTTACCCTGGTCCTTACCCACTCCCCTGTCCTTACCCACTCCCCTGTCCTTACCCCAGCCCCTGTCCTTACCCACTCCCCTGTCCTTACCCACTCCCCTGTCATTACCCACTCCCCTGTCCTTACCCACTCCCCTGTCCTTACCCCAGCCCATGTCCTTACCCCAGCCCATGTCCTTACCCACTCCCCTGTCCTTACCCATGTCCTTACCCCAGCCCCTGTCCTTACCCCAGCCCCTGTCCTTACCCCAGCCCCTGTCCTTACCCACTCCCCTGTCCTTACCCCAGCCCCTGTCCTTACCCCAGCCCCTGTCCTTACCCCAGCCCCTGTCCTTACCCCAGCCCCTGTCCTTACCCCAGCCCCTGTCCTTACCCCAGCCCATGTCCTTACCCCAGCCCCTGTCCTTACCCACTCCCCTGTCCTTACCCACTCCCCTGTCCTTACCCCAGCCCCTGTCCTTACCCACTCCCCTGTCCTTACCCACTCCCCTGTCCTTACCCCAGCCCCTGTCCTTACCCACTCCCCTGTCCTTACCCCAGCCCCTGTCCTTACCCACTCCCCTGTCCTTTCCCCAGCCCCTGTCCTTACCCCAGCCCCTGTCCTTACCCCAGCCCCTGTCCTTACCCCAGCCCCTGTCCTTACCCACTCCCCTGTCCTTACCCACTCCCCTGTCCTTACCCACTCCCCTGTCCTTACCCCAGCCCATGTCCTTACCCACTCCCCTGTCCTTACCCCAGCCCCTGTCCTTACCCACTCCCCTGTCCTTACACCAGCCCCTGTCCTTACCCACTCCCCTGTCCTTTCCCCAGCCCCTGTCCTTACCCCAGCCCCTGTCCTTACCCCAGCCCCTGTCCTTACCCCAGCCCCTGTCCTTACCCACTCCCCTGTCCTTACCCACTCCCCTGTCCTTACCCACTCCCCTGTCCTTACCCCAGCCCATGTCCTTACCCACTCCCATGTCCTTACCCCAGCCCCTGTCCTTACCCCAGCCCCTGTCCTTACCCCAGCCCCTGTCCTTACCCCAGCCCCTGTCCTTACCCCAGCCCATGTCCTTACCCCAGCCCCTGTCCTTACCCACTCCCATGTCCTTACCCTAGCCCATGTCCTTACCCACTCCCATGTCCTTACCCCAGCCCCTGTCCTTACCCCAGCCCCTGTCCTTACCCCAGCCCATGTCCTTACTCCAGCCCATGTCCTTACCCCAGCCCCTGTCCTTACCCCAGCCCATGTCCTTACCCACTCCCCTGTCCTTACCCCAGCCCCTGTCCTTACCCCAGCCCATGTCCTTACCCACTCCCCTGTCCTTACTCCAGCCCATGTCCTTACCCCAGCCCCTGTCCTTACCCACTCCCCTGTCCTTACCCTGGTCCTTACGCCAGCCCATGTCCTTACCCACTCCCCTGTCCTTACCCTGGTCCTTACCCAGCCCATGTCCTTACCCACTCCCCTGTCCTTACTCCAGCCCATGTCCTTACCCACTCCCCTGTCCTTACTCCAGCCCATGTCCTTACCCCAGCCCCTGTCCTTACCCACTCCCCTGTCCTTACCCTGGTCCTTACCCCAGCCCATGTCCTTACCCACTCCCCTGTCCTTACCCTGGTCCTTACCCCAGCCCCTGTCCTTACCCCAGCCCCTGTCCTTACCCCAGCCCCTGTCCTTACCCACTCCCATGTCCTTACCCCAGCCCATGTCCTTACCCACTCCCCTGTCCTTACCCCAGCCCCTGTCCTTACCCCAGCCCATGTCCTTACCCACTCCCCTGTCCTTACTCCAGCCCATGTCCTTACCCCAGCCCCTGTCCTTACCCACTCCCCTGTCCTTACCCTGGTCCTTACGCCAGCCCATGTCCTTACCCACTCCCCTGTCCTTACCCTGGTCCTTACCCAGCCCATGTCCTTACCCTCTCCCCTGTCCTTACTCCAGCCCATGTCCTTACCCACTCCCCTGTCCTTACTCCAGCCCATGTCCTTACCCCAGCCCCTGTCCTTACCCACTCCCCTGTCCTTACCCTGGTCCTTACCCCAGCCCATGTCCTTACCCACTCCCCTGTCCTTACCCTGGTCCTTACCCCAGCCCCTGTCCTTACCCCAGCCCCTGTCCTTACCCCAGCCCCTGTCCTTACCCCAGCCCATGTCCTTACCCCAGCCCCTGTCCTTACCCACTCCCATGTCCTTACCCCAGCCCATGTCCTTACCCACTCCCCTGTCCTTACTCCAGCCCATGTCCTTACCCACTCCCCTGTCCTTACTCCAGCCCATGTCCTTACCCCAGCCCATGTCCTTACCCACTCCCCTGTCCTTACTCCAACCCATGTCCTTACCCCAGCCCATGTCCCCAGTTCCCTACCCTTGTCCTTACCCCAGTCCTTACCCTTGTCCTGTCCTTACCCATGTCCTTACCCCAGCCCCTGTCCTTACCCCAGCCCCTGTCCTTACCCCAGCCCATGTCCTTACCCACTCCCCTGTCCTTACCCCAGCCACTGTCCTTACCCCAGTCACTGTCCTTACCCCAGCCCCTGTCCTTACCCCAGCCCCTGTCCTTACCCACTCCCCTGTCCTTACCCCAGCCCCTGTCCTTACCCCAGCCCATGTCCTTACCCCAGGCCCTGTCCTTACCCACTCCCCTGTCCTTACCCACTCCCCTGTCCTTACCCCAGCCCCTGTCCTTACCCACTCCCCTGTCCTTACCCACTCCCCTGTCCTTACCCCAGCCCCTGTCCTTACCCACTCCCCTGTCCTAACCCCAGCCCCTGTCCTTACCCACTCCCCTGTCCTTACCCCAGCCCCTGTCCTTACCCCAGCCCCTGTCCTTACCCCAGCCCCTGTCCTTACCCCAGCCCCTGTCCTTACCCACTCCCCTGTCCTTACACCAGCCCCTGTCCTTACCCACGCCCCTGTCCTTACACCAGCCCCTGTCCTTACCCACTCCCCTGTCCTTACCCACTCCCCTGCCCTTACCCCAGCCCCTGTCCTTACCCACTCCCCTGTCCTTACCCCAGCCCCTGTCCTTACACCACTCCCCTGTCCTTACCCCAGCCCATGTCCTTACCCCAGCCCATGTCCTTACCCCAGCCCCTGTCCTTACCCCAGCCCCTGTCCTTACCCCAGCCCCTGTCCTTACCCCAGCCCCTGTCCTTACCCACTCCCATGTCCTTACCCCAGCCCATGTCCTTACCCCAGCCCATGTCCTTACCCACTCCCATGTCCTTACCCCAGCCCATGTCCTTACCCCAGCCCCTGTCCTTACCCCAGCCCCTGTCCTTACCCCAGCCCATGTCCTTACTCCAGCCCATGTCCTTACCCCAGCCCCTGTCCTTACCCCAGCCCATGTCCTTACCCCAGCCCATGTCCTTACCCACTCCCATGTCCTTACCCCAGCCCCTGTCCTTACCCCAGCCCCTGTCCTTACCCCAGCCCATGTCCTTACTCCAGCCCATGTCCTTACCCCAGCCCCTGTCCTTACCCCAGCCCATGTCCTTACCCACTCCCCTGTCCTTACCCCAGCCCCTGTCCTTACCCCAGCCCATGTCCTTACCCACTCCCCTGTCCTTACCCCAGCGCCTGTCCTTACCCACTCCCCTGTCCTTACCCTGGTCCTTACCCCAGCCCATGTCCTTACCCACTCCCCTGTCCTTACCCCAGCCCCTGTCCTTACCCACTCCCCTGTCCTTACCCTGGTCCTTACCCCAGCCCATGTCCTTACCCACGCCCGTGTCCTTACCCTGGTCCTTACCCCAGCCCCTGTCCTTACCCCAGCCCCTGTCCTTACCCCAGCCCATGTCCTTACCCCAGCCCCTGTCCTTACCCACTCCCATGTCCTTACCCCAGCCCATGTCCTTACCCACTCCCCTGTCCTTACTCCAACCCATGTCCTTACCCCAGCCCCTGTCCTTACCCACTCCCCTGTCCTTACTCCAGCCCATGTCCTTACCCACTCCCCTGTCCTTACTCCAGCCCATGTCCTTACCCCAGCCCATGTCCTTACCCACTCCCCTGTCCTTACTCCAACCCATGTCCTTACCCCAGCCCATGTCCCCAGTTCCCTACCCTTGTCCTTACCCCAGTCCTTACCCTTGTCCTTGTCCTTGCCCTTGTCCTTACCTCAGCCTGCTTAACTTTAGTTTCTGATTGTACAGAGGATTCCTTATTCTCATAGTGGAAACCTCTATCAAGGTTTGTGTTTCCGTTTGTACTCTTCTCGGGATAGTGTTTGCAATGCAGCAGCATTCTTGGTTCTGTTAGATAGTCAGTCCTAACATAGGACAATCCCTTGATGTGTTTGAAACTGTTCAGAGAAAAAGAGAACTGTGAAGAGATGGTAGGCTACAAATTTTAAACCACAAATGTTTTGTTAGATGGGCAGATATTTTTCTGGCTACATTGTTGTATTTTTTCCATTCATAAGAACGTATTTATAATTATTACTAAGAACTTATTAACAATAATTATTTTGACAAACAATAATAATATATACTATGTATGATTATTTATAAGCATTTATAACAGCTTATTAGTGAACATTATTATAAAGTTATACCAATATATTTTCCCAACTCACTGTTGGGACGGTCAGCATGAGGTATGCTTCCCTTGGCCTGATTGTCTCAGTCTCCATCCTCGCTCACTAAAGAAAACGTTACATCACAATGCTGTGTTCACAAAGAAAGAACACACTGTTTTTTTTTTTTAGCACTATTTATACTCCCACAAACATATTTTGTCTGCCCTTAAGTTTAGCTCTATTGTAGTGGGGTAATATTTGATTTGTGCATATTTTTTTAAAATTTATTTTACCTTTATTTAACTAGGCAAGTCAGTTAAGAACAAATTCTTATTTTCAATGACGGCCTAGGAACAGTGGGTTAACTGCCTTGTTCAGGGGGCAGAACGATAGATTTTTACCTTGTCAGCTCGGGGATTTGATCTTGCAACCTTTCGGTTACTACTAGTCCAACACTCTAACCTCTAGGCTACCCTGCCACCCCAAGCGGTACCAGTCAACAGTTTGGACACACCTACTTATTCAAGGGTTTTTCTTTATTTTTGACTATTTTCTACATTGTAGAATAATAATGAGACATCACAACTATGAAATAACACATATGGAATCATGTAGAAACCAAACAAGTGTTAAACAAATATTTTATATTTGAGATTCTTCAAAGTAGCCACTCTTTGCCTTGATGACAGCTTTGCACTCTTCGAAATTCTCTCAATCAGCTTCTTGAGGTAGTCACCTGAAATGCATTTCAATTAACAGGTATGCCTTGTTAAAAGTTCATTTGTGGAATTTCTTTCCTTCTTAATGTGTTTGAGCCAATCAGATGTGTTGTGACAAGGTAGGGGTGGTATACAGCCCTATTTGGTAAAAGACCAAGTCCATATTATGGCAAGAACAGCTCAAATAAGCAAAGAGAAACAACAGTCCATCATTACTTTAAGACAAAGGTCAGTCAATCTGGAACATTTCAAGAACTTTGAAAGTTTCTTCAAGTACAGTGGCAAAAACCATCAAGCGCTCTGATGAAACTGGCTCTCATGAGGACCGCCACAGGAAAGGAAGACCCAGAGTTACCTCTGCTGCAGAGGATAAGTTCATTAGAGTTTAGAGTCCTGGAGTGTCAACCACACTGACATCCCTCCCATCTACTGCTGCCTGCTTCATTTCTGTTTTACGTGTTACTGAGGACCAGTTCTGTTCAGAATGGAAACTTCTCCCACCAAGGATGGTGTTTCCTGTTCCACTCTTCCCAACACCGCTTTTTCCAAGCAGAACAATCCTTCACTCTGGGAGATTCATGGTGGAGGAGCTCCTTGAATCTGTGTATAGAAAAATACATCACATTTGATAAACTGATACAGTAAAATGACTACTATCTCATCCCCTGTACAGACAGTTATTGGTGTACTGAATAATAATGATTTATGTCTGGTGTTTAAATCTTTGTGGTGAATGTGGAGTTCTGGGGAGTTCTGGCACACCAAGCCAATTTATTAAAGCTTCAATCTGGGATTTGGGAAGCTGTTCAATAGACATTTCAAGTCTTTATATGCATTGATTCTTGAATAATATCACATAAATGCATCATAAGATCATTATAACACAATGTAAGATTTAATTACTCCAATTTGCATTGATTCTTGAATAATATCATTTATAAATGCCTCAAAAGATCATTATAATACAAAATGTAAGGTTTAATTTACTCCAATTTTTGAAAACAACAAAAATGTAAACAAACAAGTTTATAGCTTCAACATAAAAAACTATCTATTGGTTGTGATGGACTGTCAGTCATTGTATCTAAACCACTGAGAGGTTACATTTCTCCAGCCCCATCCCAGCTGTATACCACATTAAGTGGCTGAGAGGTTACATTTCTCCAGCCCCACCCCAGCTGTATACCACATTAAGTGGCTGAGAGGTTACATTTCTCCAGCCCCATCCCAGCTGTATACCACATTAAGTGGCTGAGAGGTTACATTTCTCCAGCCCCATCCCAGCTGTATACCACATTAAGTGGCTGAGAGGTTACATTTCTCCAGCCCCATCCCAGCTGTATACCACATTAAGTGGCTGAGAGGTTACATTTCTCCAGCCCCATCCCAGCTGTATACCACATTAAGTGGCTGAGAGGTTACATTTCTCCAGCTCCATCCCAGCTGTATACCACATTAAGTGGCTGAGAGGTTACATTTCTCCAGCCCCATCCCAGCTGTATACCACATTAAGTGGCTGAGAGGTTACATTTCTCCAGCCCCATCCCAGCTGTATACCACATTAAGTGGCTGAGAGGTTACATTTCTCCAGCCCCATCCCAGCTGTATACCACATTAAGTGGCTGAGAGGTTACATTTCTCCAGCCCCATCCCAGCTGTATACCACATTAAGTGGCTGAGAGGTTACATTTCTCCAGCCCCATCCCAGCTGTATACCACATTAAGTGGCTGAGAGGTTACATTTCTCCAGCCCCATCCCAGCTGTATACCACATTAAGTGGCTGAGAGGTTACATTTCTCCAGCCCCATCCCAGCTGTATACCACATTAAGTGGCTGAGGGGGACATTGTTGTCTTCCCAGAATGTATATATTTAACCAGAAGACCAGAGGGTTATACTAATTAGTAAACATTTAATAAATCTTCCTCAAGTATTGTCTCAGTCATTGTCATGTCAAACAAAATAACTGGTCTTACAATTCTCAGACTCCAGTCACCACATTCATAGACTGTTCTCTCTACTACCGCATGGCAAGTGGTACCGGAGTGTCAAGTCTAGGTCCAAGAGGCTTCTAAACAGCTTCTACCCCCAAGCCATAAGACTCCTGAACATCTAATCAAATGGCGACCCAGACTATTTCCATTGCCCCCCCCCCCCCCCCCCCCCCCCTTTTACACTGCTGCTACTCTGTTATCATCTATGCATAGTCACTTTAATAACTCTACCTACATGTACATATTACCTCGACTAACCGGTGCCTCCGCACATTGACTCAGTACTGGTACCCCCTGTATATAGCCTCCACATTGACTCAGTACCAGTACCCCCTGTATATAGCCTCCACATTGACTCTGTACTGGTACCCCTGTATATAGCCTCCACATTGACTCTGTACAGATACCCCTGTATATAGCCTCCACATTGACTCAGGACAGGTACCCCCTGTATATAGCCTCCACATTGACTCAGGACAGGTACCCCCTGTATATAGCCTCCACATTGACTCTGTACTGGTACCCCCTGTATATAGCCTCCACATTGACTCAGTTCCGGTACCCCCTGTATATAGCCTCCACATTGACTCTGTACTGGTACCCCCTGTATATAGCCTCCACATTGACTCTGTACTGGTACCCCTGTATATAGCCTGCACATTGACTCTGTACTGGTACCCCCTGTATATAGCCTCCACATTGTCTCAGTTCCGGTACCCCCTGTATATAGCCTCCACATTGACTCTGTACTGGTACCCCTGTATATAGCCTGCACATTGACTCTGTACTGGTACCCCCTGTATATAGCCTCCACATTGACTCAGTTCCGGTACCCCCTGTATATAGCCTCCACATTGTCTCTGTACAGATACCCCCTGTATATAGCCTCCACATTGACTCTGTACAGATACCCCCTGTATATAGCCTCCACATTGTCTCTGTACAGATACCCCCTGTATATAGCCTCCACATTGTCTCTGTACAGATACCCCCTGTATATAGCCTCCACATTGACTCTGTACCGGTACCCCCTGTATATAGCCTCCACATTGACTCTGTACTGGTACCCTCTGTATATAGCCTCCATATTGACTCAGTACCGGTACCCCCTGTATATAGCCTTCACATTGACTCTGTAACGGTACCCCCTGTATATAGCCTCCACATTGACTCTGTACTGGTACCACCTGTATATAGCCTCCACATTGACTCAGTACCAGTACCCCCAGTATATAGCCTCCACATTGACGCAGTACCAGTACCCCCTGTATATAGCCTCCACATTGACTCTGTACTGGTACCCCCTGTATATAGCCTCCACATTGACTCTGTACTGGTACCCTCTGTATATAGCCTCCATATTGACTCAGTACCGGTACCCCCTGTATATAGCCTCCACATTGACTCTGTACCAGTACCCCCTGTATATAGCCTCCACATTGACTCTGTACTGGTACCCCCTGTATATAGCCTCCACATTGACTCTGTACTGGTACCCCCTGTATATAGCCTCCACATTGACTCTGTACCAGTACCCCCTGTATATAGCCTCCACATTGACTCTGTACTGGTACCCCCTGTATATAGCCTCCACATTGACTCTGTACCAGTACCCCCTGTATATAGCCTCCACATTGACTCTGTACCGTAATACCCTTTATATAGCCTCCACATTGACTCTGTACTGGTACCCCCTGTATATAGCCTCCACATTGACTCTGTACTGGTACCCCCTGTATATAGCCTCCACATTGACTCTGTACTGGTACCCCCTGTATATAGCCTCCACATTGACTCTGTACCAGTACCACCTGTATATAGCCTCCACATTGACTCTGTACTGGTACCACCTGTATATAGTCTCTACATTGACTCTGTACCGGTACCCCTGTATATAGCCTCCACATTGACTCTGTACTGGTACCCCCTGTATATAGCCTCCACATTGACTCAGTACCGGTACCACCTGTATATAGCCTCCACATTGACTCTGTACTGGTACCACCTGTATATAGTCTCCACATTGACTCAGTACCGGTACCACCTGTATATAGCCTCCACATTGACTCTGTACTGGTACCACCTGTATATAGCCTCCACATTGACTCAGTACCGGTACCACCTGTATATAGCCTCCACATTGACTCTGTACTGGTACCACCTGTATACAGCCTCCACATTGACTCTGTACTGGTACCCCCTGTATATAGCCTCCACATTGACTCAGTACCGGTACCACCTGTATATAGCCTCCACATTGACTCTGTACTGGTACCACCTGTATATAGCCTCCACATTGACTCTGTACTGGTACCACCTGTATATAGCCTCCACATTGACTCTGTACTGGTACTACCTGTATATAGCCTCCACATTGACTCTGTACCGTAATACCCTGTATATAGTCTCCACATTGACTCTGTACTGGTACCCCTGTATATAGCCTGCACATTGACTCTGTACTGGTACCCCCTGTATATAGCCTCCACATTGACTCAGTTCCGGTACCCCCTGTATATAGCCTCCACATTGTCTCTGTACAGATACCCCCTGTATATAGCCTCCACATTGACTCTGTACTGGTACCCCTGTATATAGCCTGCACATTGACTCTGTACTGGTACCCCCTGTATATAGCCTCCACATTGACTCAGTTCCGGTACCCCCTGTATATAGCCTCCACATTGTCTCTGTACAGATACCCCCTGTATATAGCCTCCACATTGACTCTGTACAGATACCCCCTGTATATAGCCTCCACATTGTCTCTGTACAGATACCCCCTGTATATAGCCTCCACATTGTCTCTGTACAGATACCCCCTGTATATAGCCTCCACATTGACTCTGTACCGGTACCCCCTGTATATAGCCTCCACATTGACTCTGTACTGGTACCCTCTGTATATAGCCTCCATATTGACTCAGTACCGGTACCCCCTGTATATAGCCTTCACATTGACTCTGTAACGGTACCCCCTGTATATAGCCTCCACATTGACTCTGTACTGGTACCACCTGTATATAGCCTCCACATTGACTCAGTACCAGTACCCCCAGTATATAGCCTCCACATTGACGCAGTACCAGTACCCCCTGTATATAGCCTCCACATTGACTCTGTACTGGTACCCCCTGTATATAGCCTCCACATTGACTCTGTACTGGTACCCTCTGTATATAGCCTCCATATTGACTCAGTACCGGTACCCCCTGTATATAGCCTCCACATTGACTCTGTACCAGTACCCCCTGTATATAGCCTCCACATTGACTCTGTACTGGTACCCCCTGTATATAGCCTCCACATTGACTCTGTACTGGTACCCCCTGTATATAGCCTCCACATTGACTCTGTACCAGTACCCCCTGTATATAGCCTCCACATTGACTCTGTACTGGTACCCCCTGTATATAGCCTCCACATTGACTCTGTACCAGTACCCCCTGTATATAGCCTCCACATTGACTCTGTACCGTAATACCCTGTATATAGCCTCCACATTGACTCTGTACTGGTACCCCCTGTATATAGCCTCCACATTGACTCTGTACTGGTACCCCCTGTATATAGCCTCCACATTGACTCTGTACTGGTACCCCCTGTATATAGCCTCCACATTGACTCTGTACCAGTACCACCTGTATATAGCCTCCACATTGACTCTGTACTGGTACCACCTGTATATAGTCTCTACATTGACTCTGTACCGGTACCCCTGTATATAGCCTCCACATTGACTCTGTACTGGTACCCCCTGTATATAGCCTCCACATTGACTCAGTACCGGTACCACCTGTATATAGCCTCCACATTGACTCTGTACTGGTACCACCTGTATATAGTCTCCACATTGACTCAGTACCGGTACCACCTGTATATAGCCTCCACATTGACTCTGTACTGGTACCACCTGTATATAGCCTCCACATTGACTCAGTACCGGTACCACCTGTATATAGCCTCCACATTGACTCTGTACTGGTACCACCTGTATACAGCCTCCACATTGACTCTGTACTGGTACCCCCTGTATATAGCCTCCACATTGACTCAGTACCGGTACCACCTGTATATAGCCTCCACATTGACTCTGTACTGGTACCACCTGTATATAGCCTCCACATTGACTCTGTACTGGTACCACCTGTATATAGCCTCCACATTGACTCTGTACTGGTACTACCTGTATATAGCCTCCACATTGACTCTGTACCGTAATACCCTGTATATAGTCTCCACATTGACTCTGTACTGGTACCACCTGTATATAGCCTCCACATTGACTCTGTACTGGTACTACCTGTATATAGCCTCCACATTGACTCTGTACTGGTACCACCTGTATATAGCCTCCACATTGACTCTGTACTGGTACTACCTGTATATAGCCTCCACATTGACTCTGTACTGGTACCACCTGTATACAGCCTCGTTATTGTTATTTTACTGCTGCTCTTGAATGATTTGTTACTTCTATTTATTTATTTTATTAAAAACTGCACTGTTGTATTCGGCGCATGTGACAAATCCATTTTAATATAAACAGTTAGTTAAACTTACTGAGACAGATGGATGTCTTTTCTAGCAGTGATTTGACCTGTTCCGGATCACCCCTCTTGTTGTTGAACACATGGTATCTTCCACTGTATTTTCTCATCACTTCTGTGAGGTCATCTGAGTCAGCAATGAATTCTTCTATAGTCTGGTCTTCTAACTCATCTCCTCTGGTGAACAGGATCCAAGTTTGCTTCAAAAGACTCTCTCCTAGAAGACCTTCTACTTTACTGATGACCCTCTTCTCTTCTTCTGTTAATCTGTCTATCTTCACCACCAGGAGAAACACACGGGGACCAGATGAGGTTAACTTGAGGACTTCCTGGAATTTCTCCTGAATTTGCTCTTCAGATTGATCGGGGTTACAGAATCCTGGAGTGTCATACACGACAAGATCTATTCCTTCAATGGTGACATTTTGTTTCTCAATATCAGCAGTCACTGATTTGGAACTCTTCTTTGAGACAAAATCCTTTCGTCCCAGGATGGTGTTTCCTGTTGCACTCTTCCCAACACCGGTTTTTCCAAGCAGAACCATCCTTCTCTCTGGGAGTTTCCTGATGGGGGAGCTCCTTGAATCTGTTGAATCTGTGTATAGAGAAATACATCACATTTGATAAACGGATACAGTAAAATGACTACCATCTCATCCCATGTACAGGCAGTTATTGGTGTACTGAATAATAATGATTTATGTCTGGTGTTTAAATCTTTATGGTGAATGTGGAGTTCTGGGGAGTTCTGGCACACCAAGCCAATTTATTAAAGCTTCAATCTGGGATTTGGGAAGCTGTTCAATAGACATTTCAATTCTTTATGTACATTGATTCTTGAATAATATCACATAAATGCATCATAAGATCATTATAACACAATGTAAGATTTCATTACTCCAATTTTTGCAACCAAAAATGTAAACAAACAGGTCTATAGCTTCAACATATAAAACTCTGGGATGTCATGGACTGTCCGTTATTGCATCTGAGAGGTTACATTTCTTCAGCCCATCCCAGCTGTATACCACATTAAGTGGCTGAGGGGGACATTGTTGTCTTCCCAGAATGTATATCTTTAACCAGAAGACCAGAGAGGTATACTACGTAGCGGGATAGAGGAGTTAGCTAGTTAACTTTGGTGAATTCTGAGTTCAACTCGGGATAACTGTTAAACTTAACGAGAACCCCTTTTCCACGCCTATAGAAAATACTAGTATTAAGTCACACTAAGTTATACTGTGTGTTATGATTCAAATGCATCCTGTCATTACTAAATGTGTAGTGGGATGTATTTTAATATTACTATTTAACACAAAATAACATTTTATTAGTAATTATTTAATCAATCTTCAGGTATTGTCTCAGTCATTGTCATGAAAACAAAATAACTGGTCTTACAATTCTCAGGCAGGACGACCTATAATCACCTCAGCTACAGGAGACATATGAAAAGATTGTGTTCATAACGTTATCAATGACATGACCTACTGAGCTCTCATCTAGAATATCTAGTTTTCTATCATCAGTATTATACTGCTTCAAAACACAGTATTTCAATCATGGAAACATTAACAATTAGTCAACATTACATTTCTGGCTAATCCTTTATATAAACAGTTAGTTATACTTACTGAGATAGATGGATATATTTTGCAGCAGTGATTTGACCTGCTCAGGATCACCCCTCTTGTTGTTGAACACATGGTATCTTCCACTGTATTTTCTCATCACTTCTGTGACAGAGTCAGCAATTAATTCTTCTATAGTCTGGTCTTCTAACTCATCTCCTCTGGTGAACAGGATCCAGGTTTGCTTCAAAAGACTCTCTCCTAGAAGACCTTCTACTTTATTGATGACCCTCATCTCTTCTTCTGTTAATCTGTCTATCTTCACCACCAGGAGAAACACACGGGGACCAGATGAGGTTAACTTGAGGACTTCCTGGAATTTCTCCTGAATTTGCTCTTCAGATTGATCGGAGTTACAGAATCCTGGAGTGTCATACACAACAAGATCTATTCCTTCAATGGTGACATTTTGTTTCTCAATATCAGCAGTCACTGATTTGGAACTCTTCTTTGAGAAAAAATCTTTGCGTCCCAGGATGGTGTTTCCTGTGGCACTCTTCCCTGCTCCTGTTTTACCAAGTAACACCACCTGCAATGGTTTGGATGTAGCTTGCAAAAGTTTGGATTGGTGCCTGATCTTGAAGGAATTATCAAAACCCTGAGCCATGTCATTGCATTTACGTTGATTTAAACTGACAGCTTTGCAGCTTTGGTTCACCAATAGGCGTGTGTGTCATTGAGTTCTATCATAAATCTATCATGTAAAAGCAGTCCATTGAAATGTATTATTGGTAGGGTAATATTTAGGCTACATATTCGTATTAAATCAGACATAACACAATCAAGATTGATCATGTCTTCCGTGACGCAATTAGCTTGAAACTTCGTTTTATCGGCATATTCAACAGCGTTTACTAAACATTACCTTCAACAGTGTTATCCTGTGATCAAGCCATCAATGTTTTGTGATTATTGTTAGCGTAAAAATGTTAGTTAATGGGTTAGCAATTAGCATATTTGACGTTTCAGTGGAAACATTACTATTAACAGCTTTTTGATAAGCGGTTTAGCAAACAAATACGTCCAGTATTATCGTCATACGGTCCCCAGTTATTGGCCACCTTATTATTTTGTTCAATTACAAGATATATCCGTTTAATTGTGTTCGAAAAAGAGGCACCGACCTCTTCTCCGAAGTGTTTACTAGATAGTTGGCTCGTCTTCCGGTTAAAAAAAGATACTTGTCCGTCAACTTTTCATTGCGTTGCCCGGCGCGCGCGCCTGTGGACTTCTTCTAAGGTTTAACGGCGGTTGGCATCCAGTTTGTTACATTACCGCCACCTACTAGACTGGAGTACAACTCCCTTATACTTTACTTGAAAAAAATAAATACCCTACCATCTAACACTATACTCACTAATTTCCAAATTATATAAAATAAAATGTACCCCCTACTCCACTAATTAAACGTATTTATTCCTACCTCATGCCATCACTCTGACACACATCCTGTAACTCTTCTGCTGTCAAGTCTCGCACACCCAAATACCTCTCTGCAGCTGCCACTACAACCTCAATTTTCGGAGACTTCCGATTCATCCCTGCAGTACAATTAATAACCATTGCTTAAATTCTAAAAATCTAATCTTACTGAATCTTATTTAGCTTTTTGGCCTATCCCTCTGTACTGATATATCTCTACTACTCTCACCACTCCTCCCCCTTGACCCATCTTCCTCTACTTTCTTCACTGCCTCAGCATATGACAACTCCTGCTCTACTCTAACCCTGGAAACCTCAACCGGCTTCTCTCTCGCACGAGACGTTTCTGATCCCCAGCTCCATGGGCACCCCTACAATTAACACATTCCATTACTTTCCCCAATGCTACACATTCCTTTGTCTAAATGCCCTTCTGCACATTTCTCACTCCTTGGACCCTACCACCTACACACTGCTGCCACATAGGAACACCTTGGACCCTCCCACCTACACACTGCTGCCACATAGGAACACCTTGGACCCTCCCACCTACACACTGCTGCCACATAGGAACACCTTGGACCCTCCCACCTACACACTGCTGCCACATGCCCATAAGCTGGACACCTGTAACAACGTAATGTATGAGGTACATACGCTCTTACAGGATAACTTATATATCCTAACTTCTCTTTATCAGGCAAAGACTCAACTTCAAAACTCAAAAGAACAGACAATGACTCTTCTGTTTCCCCACTCTCACCACCCTGTCTATGTCGTATCAGACGACAAGCATCACATACACCGGGAATCTTTGCCCTCAGCTAGTCAACGTTTATATCTACTGTTACCCCAGTTATCACTCCTTTCATTGGTGACCTTTTCTTGAAAATGAAACAATTAACTTTTCTTGCCCCCGTTCGTTATACTTTGAGCGCATTCTTCCTCAGCCCAACAGAAACACAATCATCACTAGACCACTTCTGGTTACCTTCACCGATTCCACATGACCCAACTCTTTTTTTTCCCCACCCACCCGTGAAACCACAAATGGATCAGCCAAAAGGTAAGAGTCACTTTTTCCATGAACTTCACTCCTACTGTCACAGACTCTTCTTCATCCTGATCCTCGGTGTATACAGGTTTTGCAGATTCATCTTATGTTTTGAGAAAGTAGATAACAGTTTAATACTAAAATGTAAATTATTCATACTCATTTACATCAAATAAAAGTTTAATTTCAGTGATGTGCATTAACATAAACAATGAAAATACTGTTGGAGTTTGTGTTGCAGAGATGCACTTGGAAAGTAAAGGAAGAAATACACTAGATGGGTTGAATCAATATATATTATATTTTAGACATGTAATTATTTTTTACAAATAAATTATTGCAAATGAAAACAACAAAAAAATATTGACCTCCATCGCTATATTGTCACAGAAATCACAATTAAAACCCAGCTCCACCGTCACTGCACACACCTGTAGTGGAACCAGAAGTCACTGCACACACCTGTAGTGGAACCAGAAGTCACAGCACACACCTGTAGTGAAACCAGAAGTCACAGCACACACCTGCAGTGGAACCAGAAGTCACAGCACACACCTGTAGTGGAACCAGAAGTCACTGCACACTCCTGCAGTGGAACCAGTGCTGACAGAAGTCACAGCACAACCATGGCACCTCAGACTCACACTCCTGCGGGGAGCTTGCAGGTGGATCACACTCCTGCGGGGAGCTTGCAGGTGCTGCTCACTAAAAATAAAAACTATACCATCAAAATGATTAACATGGTTTGCAAATGTAGAAGTACTACAGCAACAATAGTAATTCATACAACAGAGAGAGGAAAAACAACGATGATGAAGTACCTGAGAGAGATGCCATGGGTGGCCTGACAGAGGTGGCAGGTGGAGCTTTTCTCTTCCTTGTCTGTGCTGCAGTTTGAGAAAAGTACTGTTAGACAGAGCATGTTTCATGAAAACCCTTTTCAGCTTTTTACACCAATACCTCTGGAGGAAGCTGCAGATGTTTTGGAGGAGGTGAACATGCCTCGAGGGCTGGTGCTGTGGACTTTAGATATGTAAAGAGAGGATTATTTTTTTTTTTTTAACATTGCAGCTTTATAAAACACATAATAATCAGTATTTTTTTCCTCCATACTTTAACATGTGTTTACCTGTGGAGGTGGCTGTATTCGAATTGCAGGGGGCAGGGAAACCAGACGAGGCTGCTGTGGCTACTAATAATGTAGTAATCTAATAGATTGTCATAAATCATTTGAATAAATAACAATTTACCTCCTTTCTTATCACAAATGTTTGAGGTTTGCAAATGCTATAGAGTTGAAACTGTTCAGCAGCAACAGTGTCACTTTCAGCCTCCAGTGTTCTTATTTTATCTGACACTTAAACCACTGCCCAAAGTTCCCTAGACAGACCCTATTCACCCCATACAGAACAAATCAGACGATATAATCGAAAACTATGATCAGAAATCACGCGATATGAATCAGACAGTGGGGCGCAGCGTGACCCACTAGTTGGTCAGATGGTTTCATCTCGTAACTTCCGAGTAGGCAAAAAAAGCATGTAAGTGTTTTTACCCGGGATAACATGATGTCATTTCCTGTTTCTGGTGCGAGGCTGCGTCTAATTTCTTTGGTTGTGTCTCCTATCTCGAGTAGCAGAGTCGATATCCAGGCTTATAAACCGGGGGTCGTTACAATATTATATGTCAACATTTTAAAATGAATACGAGGGGGTACTTTGTGGGCACTATGGGCAGAGCTAGATGTGATTGGGCCTACAACGACCAGTACCACTGGACTAGGCAAGAACATCTAAAGTCAGAAGTTTACATACACTTAGGTTGGAGTCATTAAAACTCATTTTTTCAACCACTCCACAAATTTCTTGTTAACAAACTATAGTTTTGGCAAGTCAGTGAGGACATCTACTTTGTGTATGACACATGTCATTTTTCCAACAATTGTTTACTGACAGATTATTTCACTCCAGCATCTTCACAAGGTCCTTTGCTGTTGTTCTGGGATTGATTTGCACTTTTTGCACCAAAGTACGTTCATCTCTAGGAGACAGAATACGTCTCCTTCCTGAGCGGTATGACGGCTGCGTGGTCCCATGGTGTTTATACTTGCCTATTATTGTTTGTACAGATGAATGTGGTACCTTCAGGCATTTTGAAATTGCTCCCAAGGATGAACCAGATTTGTAGAGGTCTACAATGTTTTTCTGAGGTCTTGCCTGATTTCTTTTTTTTTTCTCATGCTTGCAAAAAGGCAGTGAGCTTGAAGGTAGGCCCTGAAATAGATCCACAGGTACACCTCCAATTGACTCAAATGATGCCAATTAGCCTATCAGAAGCTTCTAAAGCCATGACATTTTCTGGAATTTTCCAAGCTGCTTAAAGGCACAGTCAATTTAGTGTATGTAAACTTCTGACCCACTGGAATTGTGATTCAGTGAATTATAAGTGAAATAATCTGTCTGTAAACAATTGTTGGAAAAATGACTTGTGTCATACACAAAGTAAATGTCCTAACCGACTTGCCAAAACTATAGTTTGTTAACAAGACATTTGTGGTTGAAAAACTAGTTTTAATGACTCCAACCTAAGTGTATGTAAACTTCCAACTTCAACTGTATGTCCATACTATAACAATAAGCTTACTATATACTCAATTTACACCACAAATAGTAGTTAGTATGGTTAGTATGAGTATTTGAACACAGCTCAGGTCTGGATAACCATTATTGTTGTTGAACAGATGAACTTCCTGTTATTCAGTGTTATCCACGTCGCTCTATGCTCCGTCTTCTTTGCTGAATGTGTCAGTTCACCGCCCCTCGATCACTAGTACGAACCATAGAGAATGATAGAAGCCTCTAGTGGCGAAAAGGCGTTTTAGCATGGGCAGTGCCATTGAGAACTTCCACCACTTTAATGTAGTGAACTGGGTGGGACTTACAACTTCATTGGTTGATTCCTCTTGATGACCCTGTTAGAGCCATGTCCAACCCGATCATCAGGAGAGATCGACCAATCGTGAAAAAATTGAATATTTAAAAAAGATCACCTCAATTGTACTGCCCGTGTGCTCACAGACGCCATAACGGGAACTACTGTATACAGGGATGCTTTCTCTATCATTCTCTTTGGTACGAACACACACACACGATAGTGGCAGTTGGATGCTATGGGTGGGTTATAGGTTGTCTATAGACTGTGGCTTCAATAATGACACATAAACCTACCCTATTTGTTTAATAAAAAATATGAATTTATCTGAATTTGCAGACCTGTAAATCATGATAAATTGGTGTTTGATCTGAAATATAAAAGGTATTCATTCAATTCAAATTACAGACATTTTATATTTTCCCTCTGATCAAACCAAATCAATTTGCACAATTCCCTCAGTTCCTCAATTTTTTGTTACGCTTTTTGAATATTTATACAGAGTCAATAACAATACAAATAGAAGACTAAGAAATAAAAATGACATTTTAATATTTTAGTGACAATACCAAAGTAAAAACATCATAAAAAAATGTAGATAGAAATGTTTAGTTATTTTTAAACTCAAGAGTGCAGACAAATAGCCTTCTATCTGCTGGACCTTCTCATTGAAACTAAAATCAATAAGAAACCATTAGTGAGCACAAGCTGTTATTTTGGGTTCTGGTTGAGTACAACCATTTAAACTAAGCTGACGTGTCTTAATTCAACGTGTTTCCTTCAACTTTTATTTTCATGCTGTTTTTTTAATGTACTCATCTTGTTTACTCATCTTGTTTACTCCTCTTGTTTACTCCTCTTGTTTACTCCTCTTGTTAACTCCTCTTGTTAACTCCTCTTGTTTAGTCATCTTGTTTAGTCATCTTGTTTACTCCTCTTGTTTAGTCATCTTGTTTACTCCTCTTGTTTTGTTTACTCATCTTGTTTACTCCTCTTGTTTACTCCTCTTGTTTTGTTTACTCATCTTGTTTACTCCTCTTGTTTACTCCTCTTGTTTTGTTTACTCCTCTGGTTTACTCCTCTTGTTTACTCCTCTTGTTTACTCCTCTTGTTTACTCCTCTTGTTAACTCCTCTTGTTTAGTCATCTTGTTTAGTCATCTTGTTTACTCCTCTTGTTTAGTCATCTTGTTTACTCCTCTTGTTTTGTTTACTCATCTTGTTTACTCCTCTTGTTTACTCCTCTTGTTTTGTTTACTCCTCTTGTTTACTCCTCTTGTTTTGTTTACTCCTCTGGTTTACTCCTCATCTGGTTTACTCCTCTGGTTTACTCCTCTGGTTTACTCATCTTGTTTACTCCTCTTGTTTACTCAGCTTGTTTACTCCTCTTGTTTACTCTTGTTTACTCCTCTTGTTTACTCCTCTTGCATTTGTTGTTTGATATGTTAAAAATACAGGCTCAGATTGTATACTGTATGATAATGCTTCACAATAAACATATTTAAAAACATAACAATTTAACCAAGTTCAGGAAGCATTTATAAGATGTATTCTTCAAGAATGAATGGTTATATTGATTCATTTAAAAAGTCCACAAATGTATGTACTGTACCAATCCCAGATTTCACCTTTTGGGTCTACTTATGAGTTTCAAAAGAAAGCATTTTGCTTGAATTCTTCCTCAGATTAAAGCAGAGAGTTTTGATGTTTAACCGTTTTCACATGTTTACACACAACCCCTCCAATGTTTATCATTCAACACTTGATTGTGTGAGATGGAGGTCTCGTAACTTGCTACAAACGTCTGTTGATATTTCTTTGTTAAGTTGTATTTGTTCTGCTTCCTCTCTCACAGCGCTCAACTTCATCTCATAATAAAGTATATGTTCAACGATCCACGGGATCTTGTTTTGCTCCATAGATTTCAAGTCTTTAAGTTTATTTTCTTTGTCTTGAAGTGACTCCTTCAGCGCCTCAATGTCTTGCCGTAGCGTCTTACTTTCCTCCTGGTATTCGAGAGGCAGTTGGTTCTCTTGGTCTTGTAGCTTCCGTAGCTCTTCTTTATAATGCTTCCTCAACTCTTCCTTCTTGTGACAAATCTTTCTCTCCACCTCCTCGTACATGTTGTTGGTGTAGTGGTCTTGGCCATTTACTGCCACCATGTGGTCAATTTTCTCCAGGAATTTCAGCACTTGTCCCCTGTTTTCCACCTTGGTGTTGTCAAAAACATGGTACCTTCTACCACACTGGTCCACAAGTGTCTTGAGATCTTCCTGAGCTTCATGGACATACCGCTCAATGCCGCCATCATCCAACTCATCTCCATGGGTGAAGAGGATCATGGTATACCTTTCAGCTTCTTCTCCAAACAGCGCCCTGATTTTCTTAACCGCGTTCTGTTCCTCTTCTGTGAAAGGGCCCACATCTAAGACCAATACGATTGCGTGGGGACCAGGTGACGTCATGTTGATACATTTACTGATCTCTGTCTTCAAGTCACTGTCAGGACGGTTGGTGTCAAAAATACCAGGTGTGTCCACTATCACTACCTGTCTCCCTGCCACCTCTCCTGTCTCCTTGCAACACTCTTGTGTCACAGATTTGCTAGATTTGGCATCTCTGAAAGCCTTCTTCCCCAGAATGGTGTTTCCTGAAGAGCTTTTCCCAGCGCCTGTCTTCCCCACCAGCACAATCCTGGTCACTGACACTACAGGAGAGAACAGAGAAGGGAGAAAACATGAAAAACGGTCACATCATGGTTTCCAATCACATAAGCAAGTCTTGCTGTTGTGTTTTTAAAACACTACTTAGTAATGGGTCTCCCATTACAAATGCAAATTAAGATAAATAATCATTCCTCTTCACTACTGGCGGCCATCTTGAAATGTGGATAATAAACGAACAACAAATATAACTATTTGATTAACCTTTTACTGCAGTGGGCTAAATCAGGGACACACTGAGTGTTTCTTGGTAGTCTTAAACAAATCTACTTTGAAACAAAAGTCTACACCTCACACACACAGTTAAGGGCTTAAAAAAAGGAGACACCTGTACCATGTCAGAAATAAAGTAGAAATGTATTCAATGTTGAGTTTTCATCCCAATATTACACTTGATATACATCACAGAAGACTGAAATATGACACCCTTTGACATAGAAACACCTGATTTTGGGCTGTTTTAAAAAATGTATATTATTAATTATGAAATAGATCAATAATATTCCACCCATGATGCCACTAGATGGCAATTTAGTCATTTGACTGCAGGAAAGGGCTACATTATTGGTAAATATTCACTTATTAGATATTTCTTAATAAAAGTTTTCTACTTACTGTCTGGACCTTCACCTTTGGAGTTTCTTCTTCTAGCCGGAGTCTGTTTGTCTGTGTCTTCATCCTTCCCCACTACAGAATGACACATTGAATACATCACATAAAATACATACTGCGATATTAACAGATCATTCAAACCTCGTGTCTGTTATACACTCATGTTCATGTCAGTTTAAAACCTTGAAAGTTTGAAATAAATAATAAACATCACACTGGAAATGTGTTTTGCATACGCTACTTCCTATAAAGTTTCACAGTTGAGGTGATACTGCCTGAGTTTTGGAATAAATAACTTTAATCTGCAATGATGTGGTTATTCATTCTCTCTGGACTGTCTAACTAATAGAACAACTATCCAAGACAGGGATAGAATATATTAATTCTCTCTGGACTGTCTAACTAATAGAACAACTATCCAAGACAGGGATAGAATATATTCATTCTCTCTGGACTGTCTAACTAATAGAACAACTGTGTCCAAGACAGGGATAGAATATATTAATTCTCTCTGGACTGTCTAACTAATAGAACAACTGTGTCCAAGACAGGGATAGAATATATTCATACTCCTAAAATAAAAATACCCTTTGTTGTACTACTTCATGTTATTACACACGTTTTACAGCAACTTAAATGAAAGTGAAAGTAGAATGACTTGGAAGTACACGATGTTATATAAGTAAACTGAGGTGCTCAAAAACATCTTTAAATGTTCACAACAATAGCTAGTAAGTATGTGTAGTGTTTGAATCAAAAAATGAAGTCAACTTACCGGGGTTTGTTGTGCTTGGTGAAGCCATTTTGTCAGATTTATTCTTCCGGTACCGTCTCCTACGTTAACGATGACCTCCCCTCTGCTGTTCAGTCAAAGCCACTCCCTCCCTCTGCGGTTCAGTCCAAGCCACGCCCATTTGAATCGAGGAAGTAGAAACACACTTCAACAAGAATCACAGAGAAAATATGGAGGTGAACGGGATCGCATGAAACAGTCACCCCTTCAATAAATCCTGAACCAGACCATAGTTATGGACTATTATCAAGGAGTTTGAAACAGACACCCTTCAATAAATCCTAAACCAGACCATAGTTATGGACTATTATCAAGGAGTTTGAAACAGACACCCTTCAATAAATCCTGAACCAGACCATAGTTATGGACTATTATCAAGGAGTTTGAAACAGACACCCTTCAATAAATCCTGAACCAGACCATAGTTATGGACTATTATCAAGGAGTTTGAAACAGACACCCTTCAATAAATCCTGAACCAGACCATAGTTATGGACTATTTGTTACGGTGCGTGAATGAGGACCCAAAAGCGAATTAACTTAAACAGAGCTTCTTTAATTACCAAACATAGGTAGGCTCAGACGGACCGGCAGATTCCGACAGGACAAGACAAGGTTACAGCAAACATGACGACAGTCTGGTTCAGGCATGAAACACAACAAACAAGAATCCGACAAGGACAGGAACAAAAACAGAGAGAGATATAGGGGACTAATCAGAGGGAAAAAGGGAACAGGTGGGAAAAGGGGTGACGAGGTGGTTAGGAGGAGACAAGGCACAGCTGGGGGAAAGAGGGGGAGAAAAGGTAACCTAACAACGACCAGCAGAGGGAGACAGGGTGAAGGGAAAGGACAGAGACAAGACACAACATGACAGTACATGACAGTACCCCCCCACTCACCGAGCGCCTCCTGGCGCACTCGAGGAGGAAACCTGGCGGCAACGGAGGAAATCCTCGATCAGCGCACGGTCCAGCACGTCCCGAGAGGGAACCCAACTCCTCTCCTCAGGACCGTACCCCTCCCAATCTACGAGGTACTGGTGACCACGGCCCCGAGGACGCATGTCCAAAATTCTACGGACCCTGTAGATGGGTGCGCCCTCGACAAGGATGGGGGGGGGGGGGGGGGGAAGACGAGCGGGGGCGCGAAGGACGGGCTTGATGCAGGAGACATGGAAGACCGGGTCCGGACCGGACGCGACGAAGGTATCGCGGAAGGAGAAGTCGAACTGCGACAGGATTAATGACCCGAGAAATACGGAACGGACCAATGAACCGCGGGGTCAACTTGCGAGAAGCCGTCTTAAGGGGAAGGTTCTGAGTGGAGAGCCAAACTCTCTGACCGCGACAATATCTAGGACTCTTAGTTCTACGCTTATTAGCAGCCCTCACAGTCTGCGTCCTATAACGGCAAAGTGCAGACCTGACCCTCTTCCAGGTGCGCTCGCAACGTTGGACAAAAGCCTGAGCGGAGGGGACGCTGGACTCGGCGAACTGAGATGAGAACAGCGGAGGCTGGTACCCGAGGCTACTCTGAAAAGGAGATAGCCCGGTCGCAGACGAAGGAAGCGAGTTGTGGGCGTATTCTGCCCAGGGGAGCTGTTCTGACCAAGACGCAGGGTTACGAAAAGAAAGACTGCGTAAGATGCGACCAATAGTCTGATTGGCCCGTTCTGCTTGACCGTTAGACTGGGGGTGAAAGCCGGAAGAGAGACTGACGGAAGCCCCAATCAAACGGCAAAACTCCCTCCAAAATTGAGACGTGAATTGCGGACCTCTGTCCGAAACGACGTCTGACGGAAGGCCATGAATTCTGAAAACATTCTCGATGATGATTTGTGCCGTCTCTTTAGCAGAAGGAAGCTTAGCAAGGGGAATGAAATGAGCCGCCTTAGAGAACCTATCGACAACCGTAAGAATAACAGTCTTCCCCGCTGACGAAGGCAGTCCGGTGACAAAATCTAAGGCGATGTGAGACCACGGTCGAGAGGGAATAGGAAGCGGCCTGAGACGGCCGGCAGGAGGAGAGTTACCGGACTTAGTCTGCGCGCAGACCGAACAAGCAGCCACGAAACGACGCGTGTCATGCTCCCGGGTGGGCCACCAAAAACGCTGGCGAATGGAAGCAAGCGTACCCCGAACGCCAGGGTGGCCGGCTAACTTGGCAGAGTGAGCCCACTGAAGAACGGCCAGACGAGTAGGAACGGGAACGAAAAGAAGGTTCCTAGGACAAGCGCGCGGCGACGGAGTGTGAGTGAGCGCTTGTTTTACCTGCCTCTCAATTCCCCAGACAGTCAACCCGACAACACGCCCCTCAGGGAGAATCCCCTCGGGGTCAGTGGAGGCTACTGAAGAACTGAAGAGACGAGACAAAGCATCAGGCTTGGTGTTCTTAGAGCCCGGACGATAAGAAATCACGAACTCGAAACGAGCGAAAAACAGCGCCCAACGCGCCTGACGCGCATTAAGTCGTTTGGCAGAACGGATGTACTCAAGGTTCCTATGGTCAGTCCAAACGACAAAAGGAACGGTCGCCCCCTCCAACCACTGTCGCCATTCGCCTAGGGCTAACCGGATGGCGAGCAGTTCGCGGTTACCCACATCATAGTTACGTTCCGACGGCGACAGGCGATGAGAAAAATACGCGCATGGGTGGACCTTGTCGTCAGAGAGGGAGCGCTGAGAAAGAATGGCTCCCACGCCCACCTCTGACGCGTCAACCTCGACAACGAACTGTCTAGAGACGTCAGGTGTAACAAGGATAGGAGCGGATGTAAAACGATTCTTGAGGAGATCAAAAGCTCCCTGGGCGGAAACGGACCACTTAAAGCACGTCTTGACAGAAGTAAGGGCTGTGAGAGGAGCTGCCACCTGACCGAAATTACGGATGAAACGACGATAGAAGTTCGCGAAGCCGAGAAAGCGCTGCAGCTCGACGCGTGACTTAGGGACGGGCCAATCAATGACAGCTTGGACCTTAGCGGGATCCATCTTAATGCCTTCAGCGGAAATAACAGAACCGAGAAATGTGACGGAGGAGGCATGAAAAGTGCACTTCTCAGCCTTCACAAAAAGACAATTCTCTAAAAGGCGCTGGAGGACACGTCGAACGTGCTGAACATGAATCTGGAGTGACGGTGAAAAAATCAGGATATCGTCAAGGTAAACGAAAACAAAGATGTTCAGCATGTCTCTCAGGACATCATTGACTAATGCCTGAAAGACAGCTGGAGCGTTAGCGAGGCCGAAAGGAAGAACCCGGTATTCAAAGTGCCCTAACGGAGTGTTAAACGCCGTC